>NC_053155.1:222832734-222912734 GCF_016835505.1 Polypterus senegalus | reverse complement strand
TATGTGTGTGTGTGTATATATGTATGTATATCTGTGTGTGTGTGTGTGTGTGTATATATGTATGTATATCTGTGTGTGTGTGTGTGTGTATATATGTATGTATATCTGTGTGTGTGTGTGTGTGTATATATGTATGTATATCTGTGTGTGTGTGTGTGTATATATGTATGTATATCTGTATGTATGTGTGTGTTTGTACATACATGTATATATATGTGTATTGTGGAGGGCTGCTGGCTTCCCATGCCGGTCCGCACCCCCAGGCCGCCAGGAGGAGCGCTCCCGACAGCAGGATCGTGCCCCGAGGTCCGGCAGGGCCTTTATGTACTTTGTAGTGTTTATACACAGCCCTGCTGGATACCTTGGGGACCACCAGGAGTGGCTGTGGGGGGGCTTATAGGCTTTGTGATGCTGTATGACCCGGGAGTACGTCACCGTCACGTGACAGGAAGAAATGTCGTGCTCCCGGGTTGAAGTAAAGGACTAATTGCCCTGACCCAGAAGGAATTAGGAACTGTGGACTGTTGGGACAGAAACACCTCCGGGTCAGGGGCTATAAAAGGGCGGTGCATCGCTCCAGACAATGAGCTGTGCTGGGTGGGAGAGGAGCAAAGTGTCTGAGCGAGGAGGAGTGTTTATTGTGTTATAGTTAGGAGCATTGTTTATGAGTAGTGTGGAAGGTGCTTGGTGCACTATGAACAATAATACAAAGTCTTGGACTTTTACCTGGTATTTGGAGTCGTACCTGAGGGTTCAAGGGAGCACTAGCGCCCCCCTACTGCCACAGTATATATATATATATATATATACATACACACACACATATATATATATATATATATATATATATATACACACAAACACACACATATATATATATATATATATATGTGTGTGTGTGTATATATGTAGGTTTACATCGTGCTTTGTTTTCCGAAGTAGCAGAACTCGTGAATATGGTTGTATATGTTACTCGCTCGCTTCTTATTGTTTCGCTGCCTTCTCAATTATATAATGCATGTTTTCTTCAGCGCTTTTTGGAGGTCTTCCCGGTTTTCTATGTACTGCATGATTACGTGGGAGGCGTGATGATATCACACGAAACTCCGCCCCACGGCGTTCAAGCTCATCTCCATTACAGTAAATGGAGAAAACAGCTTCCAGTTATGACCATTACGCGTAGAATTTGAAATGAAACCTGCCCAACTTTTGTAAGGAAGCTGTAAGGAATGAACCTGCCAAATTTCAGCCTTCCACCCACACGGGAAGTTGGAGAATTAGTGATGAGTCAGTAGTATAGTTATTAGTATATATATATATATATATATATATATATATATATATATATATATATATATATATATATATATATATATATAAAACATTTAACGTTTGAAACTGTACAGAACAATAAAGTTTGTTTTAAATTATACTTCAAAAGCCTAATACAGTTTCCTTTTCCATGGGAAACTCCTCATAATACAACAACACTGCACTTAGGTCAAGATGCTGCTCATTCCTCCTCTTTAATATAATATAAAACCTCTGTTTCACAGAATATCATCTGCAAGCATGTCACCTGGGGCCTCAGGTATAACGGCGTGCGTAGAACTCACACTATAACATGGTGTAAGCACAAAAGCTGAAATGTGCTTACGCACAGAAAAATCCAGATGTAGGAATCTGTGCGTACTCCATCTTCCACGTTCTTCCGTTACATAAATCCCGATCAGTGTGAAAACTAACGCTCGTGTACGCGCATTATGTAACGCCCCAAATCCTCCCAGAATTACGCCTATTTGAATATGAAAATCAATATAAATCGCCCTTAAGCGCAGCCTTCTGTGATAAGACAATGGGAAAAGCACGGGGAAAATATAAGAATCTCAGCGAATACCAAGTGGAGGCAAAGGAAAAACATACTATTTGTTCAAATAAACCGTGGTATAATCAACAAAATGAAGTTGATCGAGTGACATAGCGTGTTGGAGAAACTTGAAAGCTCACATTCACAAAATCGCACAGTCCCGGAAATAAAAAAGAAGTCACATATCAAAGTTGCCGTGAAAAGAAGAGTTGTAAGCCCACTGTCTGAGTTTCATATGAAAATTTATTATTATGGTACAGAGAAAAAAGGCACATGGTGGGGAAAAAGCACGAAATGTCAACTTCAATCTCGACATTTCCACTTTAATCACGTAGTTTATTTTGTCATTTAGTAGAACATTATAAACTTCATCTTAAAATCGTTTAATTAACCAGTTTCTCAAATCACATCGTAATTAAAGTAGCACGTTAAATGCTTTGTTTTGTATTTGATCTTCTACTCGTATGTGCTCTATGTGTGTGAATCACTACTTGCTTCTTAAACTGGCTCTCTTCCTCCAACTGGACACAGAGTCCATTACATTCGTGATATTACAGCTCTCTGAATAACTAAAATACTGAGATGTATACGTGATGTCATTTTCATGATGATAGGAGTTAAAGCACGTTATTAAACATGTTTCACTTCGATGAAATAATTTATTGTCGAAATTTGTCGCTGCGTTTTTAGCTGTGTTGTTATTTTCTCTTTCTGTGTTATATTCAATATATATTGGCGTAGCCGTCACTGCAGTCAGTGCTTTTCTTTCCCCAAGTAACCGATCGCCATACAATCAGCTCTGTAATAGACGTTAAGCCATCTGTAAGCTTAGCGCCGATTCTTCAAAACGTTTAAAGAACATTGAAATATCTTCGTAGTACATGTTTAATTATTCTATCCTTCACGACACTCCCAGTGAAGAATATAGATTATTTAAATGAAGTTAAAGTTTTATGTGTATAATTTAACAAACATATTTTGCTGCATTTCACCTTAAAAATGATATTGTCATCATATGTAAATACGCGCTTTATAAAGTGGCTCAGGTTGTGAGATATTATAACTGTAGTGAAAGTTTACAGTGGGGTGATTGTACTTATAAGTACAAACCGTTCTACAATGAGCAATTGATTGAGTGCATTTAAAGTTCTTGGGATGAAACTGTTTCTGAACCGCGAGGTCCGTACAGGAAAGGCTTTAAAACGTTTTGCAGTGGCTGAGACAGCGTGTCCTTGAAGCTGTATACCGATAATTCTCTTTCCGATCAGCTGCTGCTGTGATTCACACTCAGATACAGTGATATAAATACTCCGAGTCGTGCAGTGAAAGTAATATGGAAAAAGATGATCCGCTGTGGCAACTCCTAACGGGAGGAGCTGAAAGATGAAGAAGAAGTGAGAGTAACAACGCTGAAGCAGTTATGGTATTTGGAATACTATGGCTGTTCCCTGAACCATTATATTGTTACGAGTTAATTACAATCAGATGCATTACACTAATAAACAATATGAGGTTAGTTTCTGTGTATTTATAAAGCCGCGTTATGAAAATAATGAGTAATCACACAAGAACAGTACCATTGCTTTGACGCTGGGTGCCGCCAGTTTGCAAAACCGAGCGGAGAACTTGCGTACGACAAGGCATGAGGTACCGTGGAAAAGTGTGTGGCTTTACGCCAAGTGTAGGTTTTATACATCGCGATTTGAGCGTGGAAAAGTTCTTACGCAACATTTCTGTGCGTACGCACCGTTTATACATGAGGCCCCTGGAATTTTCAGCTGCAGACATTCAACATTATTATGTGCCTATGTGAATTCTACACAGGAAACTTTTATACAGACTTGGTGATCAGTCAGTCTTTAAACCACTAATTACATTTTTACAAGCACTTGTCCATCTGAGTATTTCTAATTTATCATCAATTCTCATACTATTTCATCTGTAAAACTAACTATCCCAACTTAACTGCCCCCAGCCATCTGCCAAGTCTTTGCCTATTGGAGTACAAGTAGCCTGTCCCTCTGCCTGATTACTACATATAGTCCATGAATTTCATATTCCTCATTTTCTTTTCAGCTTCTGTCCTTACATGGTTAAAATTTGATCCAATATCTGGTCCTGGGTATGACCATAGTTTTTACACTATTTATTTACTCTTATTGAACCAAATATGCCAGCATCAGCACACAAGGATAATGAAGCAGCCTAGATATAAATGGTAATTCACTTTTGATACTTCACTTTTGGTATTTTTTTCTGTTCTCATAGTCTGTATGGGCTCTAAAGCCCATGCTATAAAATTCTTTACTCTCTTGGGTATTTTAAAATTCATATGAATGAAAGATATACAGCACTTGTTGTGAGGATGAATTAATAAAAACTTTGATGCAATAGTCTCTCTGCATCAGAATATTATTACCTTTTTTGTTAGTGTTTTTGCAGCACTGACTATTATCATTTTACATGTTAAATATATTATTTTCTGCTATCTGCACAAGTTTCTAACATGTCACAGCAATGAACTTATGGAATTACAGTTTATCACTTACATACACACTGCCTCCACCATAAAGTATACACAGCACAAGTAATTTTTTTTTACTCACTGATCAGAATGAACTGCACATCACTCTGAGAAATATTCTTAAAGAGGTATGCTCACTTATTACATACAGTTAAGATAAATATATTTTATGTTGATATGAGAGTGTCTTAAAGGGAGGTTTCCTGTTTCTGCTTGCATGCAAAAACATGAACATTTTATGGAAGAACATGTTTTTGAGGACATGCTTACTGATAGACTGTTTTTGGTTTGTTTTGCAGTGTTAAATCCATACAGCAAAAAATATTTTAAAGTTAACTGGTTTATCATCCTCTCCTATGTTTATTACTCAAGGCAAAATTACTTGCTGCAACATTGTTAATAGCTGGTCATTGTGGTACTTTAAAATAAAAAAATTTTGTCTCATTTTATGGAAAATAATGAGCTGTTATAAATTATACACAGTCCAGGCACCATGTTATTTTTAGTGTGACATAAATACTGTTTTAATACTTGCAGAGCTGTTGTTCTCTTCAACTAATTTTTGCATAAGTTAGGTGACCGTTTTGCTTTTGTGGGTTATTTTTACTTTTATGGTTATACAGATCATTTAACTACGCTGGTACAGCTTGAAGCAGCAGGGTTAAGTTGATGGTGTGTTACCTGCCTTGCATAACTCTGCTGGTATCTCAGTAACTTATATTTTTGATCTGTTTGTCACCAGATGCTATTAAGCATATCACTGACACACTAGGATTAAGTACTTTCAGCCAACAGATTGTTAAGCAGAGGTGTGTTTGTCTATCTATGGTACAGTGGGAGCCAAGTTGTTTTCTGCTAACAGGCATACACCAAAAAATGGATCAGGTGCTGAATATTAAAGTTAAAAGTAATAATTTAATATTATGTAATATTAGCCTATGTTTTCCGGTGCACTTTTATGTCCAAATTGCTGTTTCAGGTAAAAGCTATGAAAAGTAACATTAATTGATAATATTGCAGTAAATTTAACCAGAAGTTTCCATATAGTCCCTACACACTCTATTCGTTGATAGGCATTGCACACAGTCCAGAAAACAAAAGCATAAAGGGACTTTTTTGTAGGTGAGTCCACATCTCTAAATGCTGCTGTTCTCTGTTGAAGTGTAACTATGAAGCGAATTCAGTCCTGTGAAGAGTTTTGGTGGCTAGGTAACATTTAACTGTGGTTTATGTGTCCCATTTATTTATTTAAGCATTTTGGTACATTAAGTTATTTATAGATATCTAAATACAAATAAATGGAACACAACATATCCTGCTCCAACGACAATGTGCTTAAAATTAATGCCTTCAATATTGCATTCAAAAATCTCCCATACTGGGCTTGGCTATTTTCTACCAGTCATATTAATCTCTGATTCCATCTCAGTCACATACAATTTATAAAAAGAATTTTGCTACCTGCAGCCCTGAAAAGATATCAAAAATCAGAAAAAAGAATCTGCTATGTTCTCACAGGTGTGATCATGAAAATCACAGGAGATTAGGAAGAACAGGGCTCTTAGACTTGAATCAGCGTGTAGACCCCACCTAGCTGTATTGAGGGAAACAAAGAAAAAAAAAGCATTTAGTGTCAAGGTTAGGGGCAGTGAGACTTGAAAAGCCCATGCATATAAACAGTAAACCCATAATGAGCAGGTAATTGGAGTATGGACTACTAAAAGAACAACAGAGGCAGCATCTGAGATTAAGAACAATATATACATAATCTAAACCTGTTTTTCCAGAGCAGGATCACAAGAAACCTGTAGCCTACCCCAGCAGGTTTGGATGTAAGGCAGGAAAAATCTCTGGTATGCAATATGCATGATATGCCTGATGTTAAGTACAAAATAGAATATGATATTTCAACTAGTGATTGGTCAGTAACAATATGGTCAGACTCTCAATCAGTGTTGTTTTATTTTCAAAAACCAGTAGTGGTCTCCCCTAGACTTTCTCGTATACTCAGATATGGGGTTGGATATTTGAGGGGGAAACCGCAAGACAATGATTATATTTTTATATTATGTACATTAAAGAGCCATCAACAACAAATTAAATTAATAATATATTGAACAATTAATATAAAAGTAAAGATGATTAAATCGGACTCTGCAGCTGCATGAATAAAAAAAAAAAAAATATTGAGTATGTGTTAGTACCACTTCTGGGTGATAGATTTGGCCCAAAAGTTAATACAGATCTCAACATTATAGCAGGCACCTTCCGAGCAACAGCAAGTTAATATTTCTAAATCTGTTTTCTTATTTATCTGAACAGATACCAGCAGAAACATTTTCTTTTATCAGGGAGCAGCATAAACAGTCTATGTTCAGTAGCAACTCTTTGAGGGTTAATATTTTTCCAAAAAAAACTCAGTTTTCTGAAAAGCACACGAAGCAATGTTTTCACGCATAAATCAACATAAAATGTCTGTTGCTGCCTGTTGTGCCTGCTGTCGACATCTGTTTGCGGTTTGCGGCAGCAGCGGCTTGATGGCCAGCAGGAATGCATGGTGGGCTGGTGCCCTCTGTCTTTGTGAGACAGTTGCACGGGGGTGGCAGTTGCAGTGAGACGCAGTATGGTTTGAACCTCCTGTCATCATGTCTGTTCTCCCAGGTGAACATTGCCATAAGTGCATCAGCTCCTTGAACGTGTTCAGCACCACAATCAGCTCATGCTGGTACCTCACTTTTGTTTTCGATCATCATCTCCAGATCACTTGCATCAAAATCGGAGTCTGACAAATCAGAGTCTGATTCAGCGATAATACGAAATAAGTCACCCATGGATTATTTTGCTTTGAGCATTCACTTTGGTATCTTTTCACGTGCCATTTTAGAAGCTGTTTGCTTTTCGCTACTAGTGCACACGCAGGGAATCGAGGTCAAATCAACAAAGCTAACTTTACTTCTACCAAAAGTGTATTGAAAAGAGCTGTAACAGAAGATCTCTGTCGATCGCTAGTGAGACTGAGGCTTTCAAAATAATAGCAATAACAAAAAAATAACAAAAACTGCTTTAACGTTTCATAAAATAATTGTCGGCATTAATTAATGCGTTAACACGATAATAACGTGCTATCTTGCCCAGTCCTAAGATATATATATATATATATATATATATATATATATATATATATCTATCTATATCTATCTATCTATATCTGTCTGTGTGTTTTTATTTAACAAAAATTCTTCTTAGTGATAAAAATATTTAATGCCTATTGCATTACATTTCTCAGCCACAACCCAAGAGTCTAGTTGTTCTGGGTTATCTGTGCATATTTTCTTCAATACTCTAAGTTTACTCCCATTAAAAATGAATCTGTGATATTAAAGAAAAAGAGTGTCATCCAATAAACACATTGCTGCAATAACTTCTAAACGTTGCTTTGAAGTGTACCGTTATGATTTGATGGAAAATTATGTTGTAGTTGCAGAGTATAGTGAATGGATGGCAAATTACTGACACCTAATCCATTCAGAGCACAGCCGCTATCCTATCTTTGAAAGCTTCTCAGCCTAATTATAATATGGGCAATTTTTTGTGAATGAAAAAATGTACAAAATAACGTAACTGACTGGAGATGTCCTTCCTATTTCTTTTGTTGCAAAATCAATGCTCTCTGCCTAACTTGTTTTTTTTGTTTATCTTTTTTTGCAGTGGACACCATTTTATCTGCATTTATCATTTTGATGAAAAAGTGTACCATGCATATTTATTGTAATGTTTCTTCAGAAGTAAGCTTACACAGCTTAACGAGCTGTACCTACAACAGACATCACACAAGTGATTGTTCATGCTAGTATTTCTGAATATAGCTTCCTTCCCCTTTCAACTGGTGCTCAAATTGGGTCTTATTTCCATATAAAAGAAAGCTGTTTTTGTGGACTCCACCAAGTATTTCATAGTTTTAACAACATTGTAATGCTGTTTAATGAGAGTCATAATATATTGTATTGAGCCATTTTGAGCTTTTTGTATTGGTGAAGTTAATATTCCTTAATATACTTGAATTTTCAGGCAATTTCTGGAAACACAATGAAAAAATGTATCTTAATTATTTGATTCATATGAATTAATAGTACAATGATCGATAAAGAGTAGAAAAATGTTCTTTGGGAAGTGTTTATAGCTTTTGCTTTGTAATAGATATTAATTTTACTTATTTTTCACACTTCTACTGCAGCTTTTTCTACTGCAGTATGTAATTAAAACTTCAGATATTTAGGTCATGTGTGAGAGTGAAGACATTTTTTCAGCTGTATTGTAGCTTATCCTTTGAATTTGCACTGAGAGGCAGTGAAGATGGGGTCGAGGGTAGCTGTCACTCCACTATTACAGAAGAAGCTCTCCAATTTATTCAGTACTTCACTGCAATGTGCTCCCTAATTTAAAATAAAATTTGCTGTAAGGTTTCTCTTGTCTTTTTTTTTTATATTTCCAAACTAATTTTTGAATCAGCAATTGCATTTTTTTTCTTCTGCCTTTTTATTAACTGATTGGAGGGGGCAGAGAACTTTTACTCAGTGTGTTTTCCTTCTTCAGTAGTGATAAAAGAATGCAGTAAGTAATGGAATTGAAGCTTCATGCTCCAGAAATTCTGAAAGGGCCTAAAAGCTGTCAAAAATGTAATACCTAACTATTTCATTCAATAATATTGCATGACTTAGGTCAGTATCAATCAATCCAGCTTTTCAGTGCTGTTACATCTAACAGACCGAGACTGTCCTAATAGTATATACTGCCCCCACCTCCCCCACCAACTGTTTCATTAATATTGTGGTAAATGTGTTAGAACGGTTGATGTTTGTCTCTTATGCTTTCGTATTTACTAAATAATCCCTTGCATTTTTGGCAGTAATTGACTGTAAAATTATTTATATACATGATTTTTTTTTTTTAAAACAGGTATAGTTGCTGCCATATTGTAGTATATTTCAATATGTAAATAAATCTTTGAGCCAATCATTTGATTAAAAAAATGTTCAGATTTAAGCTGTTCCAGTTGTAAAACTTTGTAAAGGGATATGTTGTATAAAGAGTCTTTCTTTTTTAAAGTATATCAAAGAATTCTCATGTTTTATAAATATCACAGAGAAATGCCTAGATGTTTTAACCAGTCATCTTTTGGATGACTTTGGTGTCCTACTTTTGTTTCATGCAAATGTGTAGTGAACTACAGTCATAGTTACATATGTTAACTTGATTGGTTACAACTGGAGAAATATCATATAACTAATCTGCCGATTTGCATTACTGCCATAGTAGAGATAATCAGCTGAGGACAGGCCAACTTCAGACTTTCAGTGAGGACTGCGTGAAAAAGGCATTTAATGGCATAATACAATTGTTCTGAGACATTTAATTGTGTATTCGCTGCATAAAAGATGGTTAGGAGTATCTAGTAAAGTTTGTTTTATATAAGATTTCTCCCCTTTTTAATTTACTGTTGTCAACAAAATGATCACTGTCATTCTGTTGTATCCATTAGCCATGTATTGCTTAAGTAAGGATGTAGTAATCAGCTGCAACTGGCAGGCAGTGACTCTCTGTTTTGGCAGAGTAAATACAGTTATGAAGATCACAATGACAGTGAGTCAAGGTAAAGCACAAGCGCTCATGCTGTTATTTTTTTTTAACCACCTCTAATTCGAGACAGTACCCTTGATGATATGATTATATCATTAATCAGCCACAGTTACTAGTGCTTCACACGGCAGACATAAAATCACATGGTCACTCTACTAAATGCATAGTTCAGGGCCTGTTTCAGTGATCAATACTTCATATTCCATGAATCATAAGAAGGAAGATCATTTGCATAATAGTAAGATTTTTGTCTAGCATGAAATGGATACAAATTATTATTTTTAATGTAAAATACTTAATTTATATCTTAAATTTCAAAATGTAGTCTCTTTGATTTATATTTGCCCCACTTTTGCTTAACCTAATTACTTACTGATACTGCATCTTTTTTCTGCTATTCACAGATATGCATAGATAGTGTTATAAGTTTCTTTATTAATTTCACTGCAATCTTGCTGTTGAAAAATGGAAACTACTTTTTGAGATAATCTCACTAGGACAGTGTATTGAAGTGAGGCAGTGCCTCTTATCATACGGTTCTCATGATATAGAAATATGTGCTAGCTCCATCTAACATTTCACTTTCCATCCCACTTATACAGATCATGGTCATGGGAGCCAGTACCCACCAGTACTAGGTGCAACGACAGGAATTGGCACTGGACAGGACACCAGCTCATCTCAGAGCACATGCACATACCTATACTTACTAATACCAGGTCCATTTAAACTAACATGCACATCTATCAAATGTTAGGAGCAAAAGCCGTTCAGACATAAACAGCACATGCAAACTGCACATAGATAGTATGAGAAAACTTTGAATCTTTGAGGATGTACATATTTTTTTTTTTTTTTCTTTTTTCTTTTTCTTGGAGAACTGACTTACAAAGCCAGCATTTCTAATTTAAAACATTTGTCTTATTTCTTTCAATCTGTGTAACATTACTGTTATATTCATATTTAGACACGTCTTCCATCAACTTGAGAAGCACTGATTCAAAAAAAGGTGCCAGAAACATTCCTCAGGAATTTTTGGCCAGTCCTGAGTAGATAGTATCATGCATTACTGTCAGAATTTTTGGATACAGGATCATGCTGCCAACCTATCATTCATCCTTATCTCATCAGTGCTTTGTTGGTCTGAGGTCTGGGTACTGTACAGGTCACTGCAGTAAACTGAAGTCATTTTCATTAGGCCCAGCCTGAGATGCAGTGTTCTTTGTAACATTACATATTATCTTTCTAGAATTATCCATTTTAATAAGGGTAGACTGGCAAATAACAGGATGTTGATGGTACACAATAATGCTTACAATTGTTTTGACTTCAGTTGGTTTTAAGGTACCTAATCTGTCATACACCATCACAATACCCCAATAGTCTGTACTGTGACCTAAGGTGGGATAAATGGATGTGTGAAGTCATATGTTTCATTATAAATTTTGTGCTTGTCGCATTCAAACTCATGATTCATGAAACCAGGCAACATTTTCATAATCTCAAGTCGTCTGGTTTTGGTGATGACAGATAAATTGTTCTCTCATTGTTCAATTGTAAGCCAATAGGAATGACACTGGACTTCTGCTTCTTTAACCCATCTGCTCTAAGGAGCTAAGAGATCTGCACACACCCCACTGTTGTAAAGAGCTGTTAATTGAGTATCTGTGGTCTTACCATTCTTCTTTGACCACTCTCATTAACAATATGTTTTCATCCACATAATTACCAGTCACTGTATGTTTTAGTGTATTGCTTCATTCTCTGTTAACTCTAGTGATGATAGTATGAGAAATTCCACCAAAAGGCACCTGTTTCTGAGATGCTGGAAGCACCAAATCTGGTACAAACAATCTTACCAAACCCAAAGTCACTTAAGTCGGATGTCTTGTTTGGTTAAATAAAACATCTTAATCATGTCAGCATGATATATATAAGCACAGTATATATACTGGGTTGGCACCACATGATTGGAATTTTGCTGGAACAAGCTTTTAGTGTTAAAGATCAGGTATACCTAATAAATGTACATCTTACATTTATTTTTTGCTTACACAAAAAGGTGAACATAACAAAGTGGCCACTGAGTGTATACTAAAGCACTACATTTTAAATAGTCCTTTTTATTTTATTATAGTTTACTTTAATATGCTTATTTAGATATGCTGTGTGATATTGAACTTTTAAGAAAACATTATTTCAGTTGTTCAGATTTGTCAGAATAACATGTCTTCACTTTATTAACATTCCTATATTTTCTATGTCTTTTAATCTAGAAGGCTGTACTGTCTTATTACTCTGATTGTAGTATTGATTAAAATTTCACACTGATATTAAATTTATGCCAGTTATGAAGTTTCTAATTTCAAAATAGATAAATAAGCATGGAATTAGATACATAAACAATGTTGTCTTGGCAGAGTTTCACACCAATTATAAATGCACTTTACTTAACGCTAAGTTTGTGAACACAAACTCACGATTTAAGAGAACCTCCCCCAGAGGTGAAAAGTTAATGCCGTTCCCAAGTGGGCCTTCCAGTAATTTTCTGCAGCACACCCTCAGCAACCTTTTTTGTGTTTTCTGGTTTTGTTTGGCACATGTTGCATATTATTGAGCCATCCCATTATCAAGTGATGAACAGTTGACCGTTCACCATCTCTCTTTACCTAGTTATCCAAAAGATATGGTCTCAGGCCAGGTGACATAACTACAAAATTTATCATTGACCTCTGGTTCAACACCCCTTACTACCTGGTACTTGGTTGAACTTTCTTGTGTTCATACAGTACAATGAATTAAATAATCAGAAAGCCTGCATTATAGTAGTCCTAAGGTTCTGACAGTGTGATCTGTGAGCATGCTCCAGGTAATTAGTGGGCTGACCTAGTCAAAGTTATTAAAAGAAATTTCTTGCTAATAAGGCCATTTAAAACAGCTCTGAGAAAGCAAACTCTGAATACCATTATTTCCTTTTGGACAACAACATCTTTTACATGTACAATACTTCTCTGATCTAATGCTCTGTGTTTGTAGCGATTGCTCCATCCCTTCATCACTTTTGATATTGTCTTTTTTTATTTACTACTGTCATCTTTGGGTTTTGAATATCAATCAGTCAATACATAATGGAATTAAATTCACAAGGTGAACATTATACTAAAATCCTGGCAAATTAAAAAAATTCAGCACTTACTGATACCAGGATTTTGGAAGACTACCTCACAGATTTTTTTTTTTGAGTATCTGTTCTGTGGAAACACAGCCGTTCTGTTCAGCCTAAGAGAAAGGGGACACTCGCAAAGGACACTCAGAGTCATTTTCTATGGATTCTTGACTTAAACCATGTTGGCTTCTCCACCACATTTGTCATCTTGAGATATTTAACCTCATTAATTAATTCTGTCTTGTTCATTTGAGCCTGCATTTCTTTCTGCATGTACTCATTTTCATTAATTTCATGTACAGCACACTTGTCCAGCAATTTAGAGATATACTGACACTTCTGACTCAAGTAAATCTACAAACCAAGTGAACAAATCATTTGAATCGATTCTCTTAATGGCACTGTATTGAAAGAATCAATTTAAGGAAAGATTCAAACTGGCCATTAATATAGAAGCGAGTGGCTGCTTCTGGTGTGCATTTTGTTTAACCCTATAATTATTGAACAAAGCAACATTTTTACATTGCTTATTGTCTTTTCTTTGCTTTATAATTACATTTTTTGTCTTATACTAATAAGTATAGTATCTCAGGGTTTAAATTGAGATCTGTATTTGTCCAAGGCCAGGATTGTTACAAATTATTTTCTACTGTATATCTCTGTTTTGAATGGGAATTAATAGATCTTTTTAAGTTTTAAATATTTTTATTTTTTATACTGGGAATTAAAAAAATGTTTACTTTTAAAGGGCAATGTAATGATTCAGTTGTCAAGTGCAGCTATATCACAGCATAGGATCAAATTTCAGTCTGCCCCTTTTCTCTAAACAACCCCTAATAAAATGTTGATTCAAACATCCAGAGATGATAATTGACTACTTGTGAGAGTGTACATTAAAATGTCCTGTAGTGTGCCGGTGCCTTGTACAGAATTGGGCCCTGGGCAAAGCAGGTTTTATATTGGTTATTATTTAAACTGTGTTTACATATTTTAATATGGTCTGGCTTTGTAATGTTTTTCAATATCTTACCAAATCTTTTTCTTGCTGTTTTCATGAGGTGGCACTTTTTCTCTTATGTAACACATTGTTCCACTATTTTTCAAACTCAGTTTTAAGAAAACTTCAAATTGTAGAACTAAAAAGAATATCCCGTTTCTACATTGGATTCAGAAAGTATTCACACCTTTTCACTTTCTGCACATTTTTTTTTATTGTAGATTTCATTTTAAATGGATAAAACTTGACATTTTTGACCATTACTTTACACTGAATAACCCATAATGACAAACTGAAAACATGTTTTCAAAAAAGGTTTTCAAATTTATTAAGATGCAAAAAGTGAAATCGCTCATTAATGTAAATATTCAGACCATTAATTCATTACAGGAAGCCTGCAGAAAGTGAAAGGGTCTGAATGCTTTCTTAATCAATTGTATATTTTAAGCAAGGACCCTACAGTCTCAAGAAGCTAGTTAAGTAAAAAGAACTTTAAATATTCATGCTTTCATATAAAATATAGCAAAGATTTAGATATATACATTTTGAATAACATTTTATAAATTATTTGTATCATTTTCAATGTTTGATTATTTATGCTAATGACAGCAATGTCCTTATGACAGCATTCACTACTGAGATTAAATTCAAAGCAGTAGAAAATATACAAAATGGAGAGTTTGTTATATGAAACACAGAAGAGAATAATGGGACACCAGGAGAAAATAAATGTTGTGAAATGATGAGTCTCAACACACAGTCTGGGAGCCGGAACCGGAAGTGATGTTGAATCAGGCAGGTTTTCCCGTATTTGATCTGCAGAATTAACAGAAACAGGTTTAGAGCACCCGCCACTCCCTGGCCCAGTGGGTAATCACCTCCACTTGGTCCATTCAGCTTACTCCTAGTCGCACGTGTGTGACAATGTTCAAAGTCACCAAATGGAAGACCTTAGATCTGCTGCTTCTCTGAACCTATCTAACCATCAAGTTATATAAAACACTTTGTTCACTTGTATCCCTTTTCTTTCTCTCTCTCTCAACATATCTCTGTTCCTTTATTCAGCGAGACCTTGCACCTATTTGCTTCCACATTCTGTAATCCTGCATTCCTTCGGCAATGCTCTTAACCAGCTGGTACGTCTGTAAACTATCAATATTTTCTTAAGGACCAGTTTTTTTTAGGAAGCTTCTGCATTGTCATACTTAAAAGAGCTACATGGTCCCAGTTCTGCACCATGCTGATGATATGCTAACACTACATGCCCTATAGGACAACGAATAGCCTCTTTCTCATCCTCTTGGTTCCCATCTTTTAAAGGACCAGGATTTTTCCATTTCAGGTATGGATCTTTGGGCTAATCTCTTGCAATACTTATTCAACTTCATTCTTTCTCTGTCATCAGGTGTTAATGATATGTGTTGGGTAAACTTCACACATGCTGCAGTTTTGCTTCTCCTTTCCTGATCTAGCACAACATTGACATTTTTGCTTAGTGCCACTTTGTCTTTTTTCTTACTCTTTAATTCACTGCTAGTCTTAGTTCTGCTCCTTTGGCTTTCCTGCCTGGCAACTCCTCATAGCCCTTTTATTATATTTTTTATGTACAGTACATGTTTAGACACACACATGCAGTCTTAAACTGCTTTTTGTTTTTAAATATTCACAAGATGTTTGTGGAGTGATAAGACTACAGCGCAATAATGCTTTAGGGCCCAGGCTACACAGCATAGGTGTATCGATTTATGAATGGCAATTGTAACTGTCTTAAGCACCTGTTTTTAATACCACCAACTACATTAACCTGTTCATTTACCTCCTGCCAGGTTTTCCTTCGACAGACTCATTTTCTTGAGCACAGCATGATGATGTAAACAGATGGTGTTTACAGCTGGTACTTAGCAAAGGGCACGGTTATATTTTCTTGCCCAAATTTCCATCAAAAATAATCTGTAATGAAAAACAAACTTCTGGCAACTTCAGTGAATGATTCAATGTTTAGTCGGATCCACTCTACCAGCAGCCTTGTACATTTTTGTTTTCACAGTAGCTTACTGCATTTCTGATTTGTTGAAAAAGATGATGAGGACAAACTGTAACAGTTTTGAAATAAAGGGATGCTGCTTGCTGTGACAGGAAATATTTTTATGATAAACTCACTGTGTTTAGTTAATTTTCTAAAATACTTTATGGTCTGAGCAGATCAGAAGTCACGCTGTATGTAGTTGCCAAATCTTCTTGTAACATTTTATAGCTTATACTAAGTCATTCAGCTATACGTGTCTTATAATGTTCATATCAGCTTGTCCAAATTTGTGATTCATGGAATGTAATAATGCATTTTGTTATCATTCCTTTATTTTTTTATGTTTGCTTCTTGTTTGAGAGTGGCCACTTGGGCTCAAAACTGTTTTTTCCAGTCTGTTCTTGCTGAACAACATGTACTTAAATTGTTGAAAGAAATGGAAATAGTTTCAGTCCTGATTAGCTTATTCAGTAAAAAAAAAAAAAGCTGAGATGTTAGAGTTATGATTACAGCAAGAATGCAATTGTTTTGATTAACCTTTGTAGTAGATACCCATGCTGCACTTGAGCTGATTTTTAAGCAGTGAATCTCTTCTTACTTCTTGATTACTGTGAAAATAAACCCCATGATTGACTTAAAAAGCATTATGTCTTGTGTTACTTTTTTTTAGCACAACTTAGCTGTTGTCTTTATAAAAGTGCACTAATGCTCTTCCTTACTCTTGCTTGAACCTATAAAATCACTGAGGTGAAATAATTACAGTGCTTAAAAATTGTAATCCAAATCAACCAGTACACCTATTTATCAGTATCATTTATTTCACTCTCATTTCTCTCACTGTCTCACTGCAACATACTGTGGGTACTGAATCTTGCATAATGTTATAATATGCAGATAGTATATTCAGTAGTTAAGATGTCACAGTGATTCTTGCAGTGGTTATATAGACATACACAGTGGTATCTCTGCATTAAAACTAGAATTACCAGAGCCACCGAAAAAACTCATAAATCCGTCCCACCTTAAATCGCTTCTTAAAATCGTTCACAGCTCTCCACCAGCGTCTTTTGTCATCTAAATGTGCTGATAAAATCAGGCTGCAAGCAGCCGGCTATTCTATCCCCCCACCGACTTAGAACGTGCACAAACTTCTCCCAGCTCATGCCTTGATTGATTTTCTGGGAGTGAAATGGAGTTTTAGAGTGGAAATAATAGATCGTTGTTTGGAACACATGCATTTCATGTCTGTTCCGTTTCTACAGTAATCTATGTAAACACATAGTTAAAACAGAAACGTTTTTTATATTCTAGTAGTAGATGACAAAATGTAGGCATAAACTATATAATGTATGAAGCCTGAAGTCCAAATAAAAGAAACATTTTCACAAAAGGTACAAATCTAACACAACAATTTTGCTTTTATTCAAAAATATAACTGCAGAAACAGAAAGCCGCCTTAACATGTGACATTGGCAGCCGTTCATTATGACTGCCTGCGCGGTGTAATAGAATCAACTGCAGACTGGGAATCAAAAGGTCGCGAGTTTGAACCTGCAGCACTCCGTTTTGAGAAGTAAACTGCTCTTAGTCTTACTATTTTAGAATAAAAACATACATTTGATTTCAGTCTGTAACAGCCGGTGTAATTTATGATACTTGTAAAGGTTAGCTTTGGGTTTTTTTTTTTGTCAGTTTTATTATCTCAGCCACGTTCACAAGCCCAAACACACCCCACCCTCGCATCTGACACTGCTGTTTTCACATAGACACGCTGTAACAGAGGTAAACTCAGCTCCCTTCTACGTCGGAGCAAGAATGCACATACCATTGCATGCATACTATAGTGTCAGCAGGCACTTTTCCTGGCATTACACATGTATTTTTTGAGCATGCCCTCTGCACACTACTTGTGACTTTAGGCTTTAGGAAGTAAGTAAGTAAATAAAGGTAAATCGTGTCATAAAATGATTTCTTTAAAAGTCATTGTCTCTTTCTTTTTTTAAAATGTGCGTTGATCACCGCCAGCATGTTGTTGCACACAGCATCTGGCATTTGTGCGATGATGTTTTCACATATATTGTCTCTTTCTTTCAGGTGTGTAATAGCAACCACAGCATAGAGAGAAATGCAATATTATTTGAAAACGAACAGCGTCCGATCAGCTGTAAAAGTATGGCATTTCTAAATGTTTGCTTTTTTTCAGTCTGATTCTCTCAGTCAGACTGTATATTTGTGTCTTATTTAGTGCACCCAAGAACATGCAGGTGGCCAGATGCTGTGTGCTGCAACATGCTGGCGGTGATCAACGCACATTTTAAAAAAAGAAAGAGAGAAATATATGTGACGTTTTGATGAAATCATTTTATGACACGATTTACCTTTATTTATTTACTTACTTCCTAAAGTCACAAGTAGTGTGCAGAGGGCATGCTCAAAAATGTGTGTAATGCCACGAAAAGTGCCTGGTGACACTTTAATATGCAAGCAATGGTATGTGCATTCTTGCTCCGATGTAGAAAGGAGTTTACCTCTGTTATAGCGCATCTATGTGAAAACAGCAGTGTCAGATACGGGGGTGGAGTGTGTTTGGGCTTGTGAACGTGGCTGAGATAATAAAACTGACTAAAAAAAACCAAAGCTAACCTTTACAAGTGTCATAAATTACACCGGCCGTTACAGACTGAAATCAAATGTATGTTTTTATTCTAAAATAGTAAGACTAAGAGCAGTTTACTTCTCAAAATGGAGTGGTGCAGGATCGAACTCGCGACCTTTTGATTCCCAGTCGGCAGCTGATTCTATTGCGCCACGGAGGCAGTCATAATAAACGGATCTCAATGTTGCATGTTAAGGCGGCTTTTTGTTTCTGCAGTTATATTTTTGAATAAAAACGCAATTGTTGTGTTAGATTTGTACCTTTTGTGAAAGTATTTATTTGATATTTGGACTTCAGGCTTCATACATTATATAGTTTATGCCTACATTTTGTCATCTACTACTAGAATATAAAAACGTTTCTGTTTTAACAATGTGTTTTTGTAGGCTCTGGTAATTCTACTGTTAAGGACTGGTACGGCACTCCCCGCACCCCATTAGGAAGTGATTACATTATAAAGTCGCCTCAGTAATTTAAAATAGAGTTAAAAATCGTTAAATTAAATTCATCTTAGTTGACAGTGTGGAGCCGACCCAGACACAGACAGGTAGACATGTTGTAATTCACCACCACACGTATTTATTTACAATTATTTACAATAACTAGGTCACTAAGACACAGTCCAAATAGTGCACAAACCCCAACACACATAGTACTGGCCACAAAATGCCTTTCTTTGGGCCGCCTCCACACTCTCTTCAGCATCGTCCTGCTTCCACCCGACTCCAGCCCTGAATGAAGGAAGACGGGCCCTTTTATCCATGCCCCAGATGAGCTCCAGGTGTTTCCGACACTCCCCCATTGGCCACGCCCCAGCGTGGCGGAAGTGCCGGCTGTTCTCCTGGCAGCTCTCTGGGTGTCCTTTTAATTCTTCCCCCCAGCACTTCCTGGTGTGGCGGAAGTGCTGAGGTAACAGGTCCCAAAGGCATTGGGACGCCTCCTGGCGGTGACCACGGGCCCCTACAGGGTGGGGCTTCCTTGCCCTCAACCTGTGGCCCCCAAAGCAACCAGGATGGCGGCCTCCACGTGATCCAGGGTGGGCGCAGACCCACATCCGGTCCCTCACGGCGTCCTGGCCGGTTCGTTGCCCTTGGCATCCCTGACAACAGTCATTTTTTTTTCCAATAGTTACACTATGCAAAATATTCTTCATGCCTGGTGCTGCTAGTCTGCTTCTGGTTTACTTGTGTAAGCTCTTTACTGTGTAGTGCAGTGGTCTAGGAGTACCCTTTGCTTGTGTGTATGCACGTGTGCAGCATGAATGTTTTAATTCTATCTTGAGATGAGATGGAACGACCCACTGACTTTACCTTTTGGTTAAAACATACATAAACAAATAGTGCATGAGCTGGCACATCTTGCTATTTTGAAGTGGTGGACATCTTTGTCATAATCATTTTGAATTCTTATGTACAATACAATATAGTGCTGAGTATTTGATATTTTTATTGAGCCATCTTTTGATACTTTCTTTTGGCAGTTTTACTATATGACAAAATAATATGTTGATATCTTCATTCTGATTTTTTTTTTTAATAGAATTATTCAGCTGACATTTTATCATTACTGGTGCTGGCAATCCTAATACATTGTTTCTTAATCTTAATTCCCCCATGTAAGGCTCTCTGGAGAGCATCCTTTTCCTCAGCCACCTTCCAGTACTGCTTCTGCCTCTCCAATCTTCTATGGCTCATTCTGTACACTGTCAATGATGTTTTCTGTGCTGCATTCTATGCCTGCATATTCATGCCTCCAGCTTCACTTCACACTTTTGTCCCCAACTCTGTGACTCATTCAATGCAGGGATCCCAAGCTTGCTATCAGTGTGTACCCTGGCAATTGGATTTAAGCAGAGGAGCTGCTCTTTAAGTTCTTGATAATCTCTCTCTGTCTCTCTTTCTGTCACCCACAAACATGGCACCAGTGTTTGTGAATCCAAAAGCTAAATATTTGTAGCTAATATTTTCTTCTAACCTTTTAATTTATTTTACTGTAAAATTTGGATCATCATATTTTGTATTACTTGTGGATCCTTAGTTTGTTTTGCTTAAAATTTGACTCTTAAAAGTCATTGACCCATTGTTTGGTTTTCATACACACAGCTCACTCTCTGTTTATTTCATAGAAATGAATAGGTACCCACAGGTCAAGCATTTTGGGTAGTGGGCTAAAGCTTAAACAAACAAATATTTTTGAAACTTAGGACCCACAATTAAATCTGTTGTGAGGGGGAGCCATGAAGACTGAATGACCTACGAAATGAGAGTAATGCATATGCTTGATGACACTCATTTCAGGGTGGAATTTATGATTGTGGAACACTGTAGAAAATTTAAGAGGAGATGTATGTGAATGATAAACATTTTTATTTGAATGACGGCCTGCTTGGTGCATATTGAACTTGAATTTATTTTATGAATGGCTTAGTTCCTTTTATAAAATTTTATTTAAACAACCCGTTTCACATTCTGTACTGAAATCATTAATTTCGTTGAAATGTATTGATATAATCTTGGGATGCTGTCAGCATCTTCCTCCAGACCAGCCAGAAGATATAGATTGGAAATGACGGAAGTTGAGTAGGTTGCTTTTGACACAGTATCAAATTTTTAAAAACAGTGAAAAAAAATTATATATTTGTACTTAAGTTGAATTTGTATGTAAGTCGGAACAGGTACATTATTTTAATAAATGCTATTGTTGACTGACTATAACCAAGTGCTCTGCCAATGAATGATGGAGTTTCACCTCTCTCTGACCTTTTTATTATTTCTATTTTATTTTCAGTGGTTATGTTTTTTCTCTTCTTTACTGTATCACCAACACTTGCATCAGATTTATGTTTCAGTGTCATTCTTGAAGGGTGAAGACAAAAGGTTAAGATGAGCTCTTCTGCACAGCACTGTACACGCTATTGCAGCAGGTCAAGGCACCCATCATCAGCACGTCTATTGTACTGACAAGAGACAACTTCCTGCTATGTGCGTAACAGTACAAGCAGGCTTGCTATTGAGAATGAATTGGGGTGGCGATGGGCGGTTCACCACCTGCCCACCACACAGTCACCTCAACTACAGTATGCTGCCTGCAGTATCCGTCCACCGAGAATGAACGGGACAGCCGTGTGTGGTGGGTGGGCAGTGAAATGCCACCCTCCGCTCCATCCAGCCTGCGTCCAGTCAGGAGCAGTAGCTGCGGTGGTGGGTGGGCAGCGAACTGCCCCATCAAGCCTCCGCCCTGCACACAAGCGATAGCTGTGGCCACGTGGACTATGGACCATGGGTCACCGCTTGCTGCTGGGAGCCGCCCGACGGACACTACACTGCGTGAGCAGCGAAATCCCTCCCCTCCAGCCTCCGTCCAGCCATCGTTTGCAGCGTCCCCAGGCTGAAGGTGATGGAGCAGCAGTTACTGAGACGCATCTGTCGCAGCTGCGGCCCTGTTCATAAGCCATAGGTTGGATGTCCGTAACTTGGGGACTACCTGTATATTTAAATAAATATACAAATATTATATATAAACTGCTCAATAATTAAAGCAACACTTTGTAAACACGTCATATCTCAATGAGGGGAAAAAGTCATGCTGGATATTTATACTAATATGGACTGGGTAATATGTTAGGAATGAAAGGATGCCACAATGTTTGATGGAAATGAAAATTATCAACCTACAGACTGCCAAATTCAAAGACACCCCAAAAATCAAAGTAAAAAAATGATGTGTCGGGCTAGTATTTTTCATTGCAGCAACTCAAAATCATATTCAGTACTTTGTATGGCCCCCATGTGCTTGTATGCATGTCTGACAACGTCGGGTCATGCTCCTAATAAGATGACAGATGGTGTCCTGGGGGATCTCCTCCCAGATCTAGACCAGGGCATCGCTGATCTCCTGGACAGTCTTTGAGGTGCAACCTGGCGGCGTTGGATGGACCGAAGCATAATGTCCCAGAGGTGTTCCATTGTAGGTCAGGCAAGCATGGGGGCTAGTCAATGGTATCAATTCTTTGATCCTAAAGAAACTGTCATCATACTCTCGCCCCATAAGTCTGGGCATTGGCGTGCATCAGGAGGAACCCAGGACCCACTGCACCAGTATAGGTTCTGACAATGGGTCCAAGGATTTCTTTCTGATACCTAATGGCAGTCAAGGTGCCGTTGTCTAGCCTGTAGAGGTCTGTGTGTTTCTCCGTGGATATGCCTTCTCAGACCATCACTGACCCACCACCAAACCAGTCATGCTGAACGATGTTACAGGCAGCATAATGTTCTCCATGGCTTCTCCAGACCCTATCACATCTTTCACATGTGCTCAGGGTGAATTTGCTCTCATATATGAAAAGCACAGGGCGCCAGTGGTGGGCCTGCCAATTGTGGTATTCAATGGCAAATGGCAATCGAGCTTCAACGGTCCCGGGCAGTGAGCATAGGGCCCAGTAGAGAACGTTGAGCCCTCAGGCCACCCTCATGTTGTATGTTTCTGATGTTTCTATTTAGTCAGAGACATTCACTAGTGGCCTGCTGGAGGTCATTTTGTAGGGCTCTGCCAGTGGTCATCCTGTTCCTCCTTGCCCAAAGGAGCAGATACCAGTCCTGCTGATGGGTCAAGGACCGTCTATGGCCCTGTCCAGCTCTCCTAGAGTAACTGCCTGTCTCCTGGAATCTCCTCCATGCCCTTGAGACTGTGTTGGGTGACACAGCAAACCTTCTGGCAATGGCACGTATTGATGTGCCATTCTGGAGAAGTTGGACTACCTGTGCAACCTCTGTAGGGTCCAGGTATTGCCACATGCTACCAGTAGTGACAGTGACCTTAGCCAAATGCAAAATTAGTGAAAAAACAGTCAGAAAAGATGAGGATGGAAAAATGTCAGTGGCCTCCACCTGTTAATCCATTCGTGTTTTGGGGGTCATCTAATTTTTGCTCCTGTAGTGCATCTGTTGTTAATTTCATTAACACCACAGTAGCTGAAACTGATTAACAACCCCCTCTGCTACATAACTGACCAGATCAATATCCCAGAGGTTTCATTGACTTGATGCTATACTCTGAGTAAAAAGTGTTCCTTTAATTTTTTTGAGCAGTATATGTTGGCATGAGAGTAAATCTGGAACATAGTAATTCAAAAGATATAAATGCATTATTGTTATGGAAATCTTTAATTGCCAAGATACGTAGTGGCTTTCATTGATTGAGTACTGTATTGGTTTAAGAAAGCTGAAAAGTATCATAATAATTTATAAGGATGGCTAATAAGGACTTCCTTACCCCTAAAATGTTTCATATTGCACATTGGTTCCATATCTTTAATAACTGGTAAACTGCTGGATCGGTAGTAAATTGATGGTGAATAATAATCACTGGTGCACACAGCTAAACCTACAGAGCAGATTTCTGCTAATTTGCAGTTTTTTTTAATGAGTATTTACAGACCAGTAATTGAACTGAACATTCAGTACTGCTATACCACCTTTCTGCTTTAGATCTCCGTAGAGTTGCCATTGCATGGCCAGTTAGAATTCCAGATAAATTTTTATAACTGAATCTAACTTCTTAAAGAATTATTTGTTAATTTATGGGGATGCTCTAAAAAAGGTTTTTGAGTACTATGGAGGGTGGATCATTCATTAATATATGTATTGTTTAATATCTTCCATCATATTACTGAACTTATATTGAAGGAAATAAGGAAATCTTTATTTTTTGTAATAATAATTTCTATGTATTTAATCTGTTCTAATACAACCTGCAAAGGGTTATGTAGCTCTAATTGGCTTTAACTAATTTTTAATTCAGAGATTTTTTTTAATAACATTTAAAATCAGTTACCATGTATTGGCTCACATATTAATTTTTACCTGATCTGTCTGTAGGGGTTTCACAGATTATAGAGTATGTGCAGCTCTATGTAATTTGTTGTCACCTGCATATTTATTGTTTTCTTATATTACGATCTAAATATAAATTCGACACAGGCTGCAGTGATGTTCTGCGCAAAAGATAATAATGGATAAGGTGGCTCAAGGAAGGAACACTTTTGAACACTATTTTTAATATCTCCTAAAAACAAAAAAAGATCCTATATTTTCTTTTTTGTAAACCAGTTCTATACACTTGCATTCTCTGAATAACTCTATGAACTGAAATTTGTTGTGTTTGTTATTACTGTGTTCATTTCACTAAGAAGTGAACTGAGTGGATTCAGTGTTTTCATGCTTTTGTTTTAATATAATGTGTATATCTTTTTTTTGTTTTGTTTTTAAAAATGCAGAGATACCTTACCATACTTTTGTGAATTTTAGGTAGCCACAAAGGCAGAATAAAATGTATTGTGAAATTAAAGTTACAGAACAAAACCCCATTAGCACAGAGTAAGTTAGCAAACATAGAGATGAATTGTTGTGATGATGTCAACATATTACCTCCCATGGGCTGTTGATTTTGTTTATCAGACATTTACAGTTCACCACATCATGTATCATTGCTGATTAGATGCATTCATTGAGCACTATGACTCTCATGGGTAGAGAGACAAGCACGGCAGTTTTTTACTAGGTGAGTTATTCTATGGTAGTTTGCTTTGCCTTATTAACTTAAAAAACTGCCAGAAGCACAACATTTTGTCTGATCTTGTGTCATGGGAATGACTGTAATGATAGTTCAGAATTTAATTGTATAATAAAAATCTGTTGTGTTTCTAGAGAGTAGAAGTTTTTTCATGACCACACTAGCACGCATCTCTTACTTTTACCAAAACATCTGAGATGCAGTCTTATGAAATGACAATGTTCCTGATTTCATTGGTCATTTAGCTTAGCATCAGCAAACAGCCTAGTTACTGGGCACTGAATCCTTGGTGTTATACTATTAATGCACTGCTTCTATCCCTCTTAATAGTGAGTGGATGCTTCTATAGGAATGTCAAATAAGGGCTCCTCTCCATTTGTGACTCAATGTTAACTCCCACACTGGTAATTAGTAATTAACAAGAAGGGAGTACTAAACTACATGAAGTTGGGACAGAAGTTTGGTATACCAAATCCAGCAACTTCGATTCAAATCCTGCATGAAGATTTCACAGCTCTTCCATGAGAATGTGGATTTTTCTCCATGAAACTACTTTTCTCCCATATCTACAAGGATATGCTGGCTAATCTGGAAATTCCTAATTGGCCCAATGAATGTAGGGATGTAGTATGTGTGCGTGGGCAGTTGTTCACACTTTATGTCCCATTCCATGAGGATTAATTGAGCTTCTCTGTAACCGTGAAATGGATTATGCAGTTTTTACAAAGATATAAGCTATGTATTTATGCATGGTTTGTGGGGGTGAAAAGGGTGCACATAATATCTTTGTATTGATCAAAAAACATTAAAAGATTTTTGCATAAGTAATTACCTACAATTATATCATTTTTTGTTTAGAAAATGTAATTCAAATATAAATTGAATTTAATCTTCTCATTAAAAACATGCTACTCAAGATTTAGACAATAAATTAAAAAAAAAAAGTTTTTTATTTATTTTATTTGCTGTTTTCTTCGTCTTCTGTTTTTCTGATTATGTCTTTGTGACTTATTTCATCACTCCTATCTTTTTATATCTTGACTCGGCTAAATCCAGATGTTTTATCAAATGCATTTTGCATTACTGAGCATATTTGTATTCATAAACTACTGAGTTTGGTGTTCTGGCCTAGAGACCCAGCAGTTACTGTCACCATATGATATAAAGCATGCCGGCCTGACATTGACTTGTATCTCAAACATGGCTCGTGAAGTTCATAGTGATAGATCTTGAAGTTCATATTGTCATTGATTAACTAATGAACCTTATCCTGAAACAATTCATTAATGAGAAGCTGTATAATGAGGGCTTCATTTTTTCAAGGCTTACACTTTTAACACCCTGAATGGAAGTGATTACTTGATAAACACCTGAGCCAAGTAAAGTGAGCAGTAACCAATGTGAATGTCTGCCTAATAAATAATGGTCATTTTACTCCTGTTCTGCCTTTTACTTGTGTGAAATGGAAAAGACTGTTAGCAAAAATTGAGTTTTTAAGTAGCTTAAGATAAGAAAGCTTAAATGAGAAAAGTTAATTTAACTGATTCTGATCATTTTAATCTCCATCTCCAACTAAAGCTTGTGTCTTAAATTCATTAAATAGAATTTACAATTTATAATCATGCTCTGCTTTAAATTTTGTATTTCCTCTCATGAATTTAAAACATATATATATATATATATATATATATATATATATATATATATATATATATATATATATAAAAGCCAAATGCTGTCTGTCTCTCAGTAGTACTTTAAATACATTGTAGATTGCTACAGAGCATTTGTGAGAGTATGTCATGCTCACTGCTAATTTCCTTGTCTAAAGAATCTCACTGTGCCCTCAGTAGCATTAATTTAGCAGATGACCATGGACAGCATGAGTTACAGAAATTGACTGTCATGATTCTGGAGACAATTCGAGTCGCTGACTCCTGCCCCTTGGCACTATGCCCTAACAATTCCTTCAAGGTCAACAATTGTTGAACCAGGTCTTGCTCTCTCAAAAATGCACGACAGTGGGTGCCACTTATGTGCAATGTTGAGGGTACTTTCAAGTTGGCTGCTGCAGCTTTAACTAACTTTTTGCATCACTACATGCCTCCACTACAGCTTATATCTTTTTGAATCACAAGGAGCCATTCAAGACTCTGCCAGTGGCAAATAAGGCAATGGAGGAAGAAATTAGGACAGGCAGTGGATAGTGGGCAATAGAGCAGGATCAGTTTTGCAGAGTCATCTACTTAAAAATGTACACCACTGGAATTTCCTGGATTTTGAAGCCTAGCAGTTTTTTGTGTGTCATATGTGGCATTCTTATGGGTGGTTGAGATCTAATTATGCAATTTTCATTACGCTATAACTTATTAAGTTTATTACATAGAAAATCACCCGAAAAATCCCAGACATTCGAGAATTTTGTGTGAACTGACAACATGAAGAATCGTCTTCGCGCCGAACTAGAATCATCCCCGCATAAATCAAAGTCATCCAGACGATCTGATTCTGCATAATTAGATCTGGACCACCCTGTACATTGGTTCTTCAAAGCAACTTGAACTTGGTGACCAGATTTTCAAAGTCCCAAACCGGGATACTTGTGTAGCATGTATGCACAAGCAGAAAGCTCATCCTCATCTTTTTATTGCCTGCCTTATGAGATCTCTTCAACAGTGATGGTTCAGGGCATGAAAAATAAAACACTTTCATAAATGAGCTCATATGATTCCACAGATTGAACTAGAAACAAACAAATGGCATTAGTTTGTTGTTGTGTGCTTCTTGGTTGTTCTTGCAATGCTGTCCACATTTAATATAATTCTTAATTGAGCTGTCCTCATTGAGGTTTGACTGCACTATTATATTATATTGACCTGGGTATTGGGGAGTGTCCCTTGGAGTTTTGTACACACTCTTGTAAATATTTTGTGAGGATATTTGTTTTAGCAGAATTAGTGACTTATTAGGTGGGTAGTCCGTTTAAACATTTTGATATTCTTCAATTATTTATCAGTATGCATAGCCCTAAATCTACCCTAATCCTGTCACCTGGATGTTTTGCCATCCTACTAAATTGTAGTGACAGTGAAATAGTGAATCATTGTTATCTGAGGATAATTGGGTTGTCAGGGTGGTTTACTGTACATTAAATAATACTGACTAAATTGTATTTGCTCTGTGTGCAATGGCTCACATGCCACAAGGTAAATTTAGTTGTATATACATACCCTTTTTTTTCCCTTGATTGCATTTTATACTTTTACAGTTGCTAAAATCATTTAACTTACTTGTTATGACTTAAACTATCGGCAGAAATGAAATATGTGTAGTGGTTTCCCTGCATGCGACCAGGTAGACTTTATCAAAAAGGATTGCTCTTCCACGCACACTCAAGCATCCAGTGACAACGAGTTCCTACTCCATGTATGCAGTCTGCTGGTTTTTCATTAACTTGTATTGAAATATACAAAATATACAAGTTGATGAAACAATGAACTAATTTGCAGTTGTAGTCACACAGAATGTTTTTATATTTTAAGATTAGCAAGTTTGCAAATTTGCCACTGCTTTCAATGAGAGATTTTGAAATTTCTACAGTGTGATCTTTTCAAGATATCTTAACGAAAATTTAAATATTTTAACAAATTTCTTTAAGGAATAACTATGTCACATTTCAACAAATTGGTCCATGTGAGGCCGAGTTTTCATGCAGAAAGATAGACAGACTGACTGATATGACTATTGCAGTAGGCGCTTCACACATGGCACAAACATGGTTATGATAAATTTCTAACTAACTAAATCATTCTGGAATTTTCCTTTTTATTTGCAAAATTGTATGTTGCAATTTGAGTCTCACAGTCAAATTTTCTGAACTTTAAGAAAAATCCACAATACTTTATTTAGCTGCTTTGGATTTTGTAGATAAACAAAAATAGTAAATTTACAGTGATTTCATACATTTTAAAAAGGTGATGTTCACTTATTAATTTGTATGGTGTATCCTTCTTATTGATTTTGTCCATTTTGACTTGGGTGACATGCAGAATTCTGTGTCATAGCTTTAGTTATCTTGTCTTGTGGTCAGCCTGATTAATCTGACATTTATCAGTTAACACTAGAATTACCAAAGCTTACGAGAAAACTCATAAATCCGGCCCACCTTAAATCCACTGGCACATCTCCATTCAGTGTCTTTTGCCTTGTAAATGTGCTGACAGTCCCAAGCAGCAAGCAGCCTGCTATACCATCCCCCCACCGCTGGAGAAACTGCAGAAACGTCTCCCAACCGAAGCATGGTTTATCAGTGAGTCAGGTACCTAGGCTAGAAAAATATATCGTTATTCTGAACACATGCATTTCACGTGTGTTCCGTGTCAACAAAGATCTGTATAAGTGTAGGATGACAGGAAATGTTGAACACATACCTAAAAGACAAACTTTTTTCATGTTTTAGTACTAACGACAAAATGTTGACATGAAGTGTATAATGTGTGAAAACTGAAGTCCAAATATCAAATAAGCACTTTCACAAAAGATACAAGTATAACAGAAGAAATACACTTTTTTCCAAGACTGTAACTGAAGAAAAAGAAATCAGGTTAGTGTTGCTTGTCATCCTGACTTCTTTGGTAGTACAGTGGTTAGAACTGCAGACTCCTATTCAGAAGGTCCTGGGTTCGAGTCTTAACATGTCCGAAAATAAAAGTTTTGAGTTGTAAGCTGTTCTATTGTTACTATTATACAATAAAAGCATGCCTGTGATTTAAGAGTAAAATGATTCTGAGAAATGTGGATGCTGCCCTTCCGTGCTTAACAGGCAGAAGGTCCAAACAATTCCCAAGTCCAATACTTCACATGAAGAGGTCAGTACATCTTCTTAGATGTAAGCCCTCCATCTTCTTAAAGGAATTCATCACAAAAGCAACCTTGAATGTTTCTGGGTTTTAGTGACCTGATTTACGAGTTTTCTCGTAGGCTCTGGTAATTCTAGTGTTAAATGCCTTCTTGTAATGGCTGAATACTGTACAGCCTGTTCATGTTTACTCTTTGTTCACTAAGAATCACAATGTCAGAATATCAGATGAAGGTTCAGTTCACTGTCAGTTTTAGAGCAGCCTTTCTTTTAGATCAGCATAAGGACCTACACGGGCTACTTTGTTGAGTTTTCGATTCAGGAGTTGTTTCAGAACAGTATTCTGGCCCTTGAAGGCTAATGTGTCCATCCGTGCCTTTTTCTGAGCCTCGTTTAGACACAGGTAGTTAGATTTAACTTTTTTTTTTTGAGACAATAGGAGAAGAATAAACACTAAGGAAACTCATTTGTCAAATGTTCAGAATAGCTACACAGATACAAAGTAGAAACATTTGTATTAAGAAGGGAATCTGCCAAACAGATTTCTTCAAAGCTCTTTATACTGCGTGTGTGGAAGTTGCTTAATTCATTCTGATTGAAAGTTTGCTGGTTTGAAGATTATTGGAGCCTACTTAAATCATTCTCCTTGTGCTACAGACATCATTGTATTTACACCAAACCCAAGAGAATTAAAAAAGCCATTAAAGGAGTTAAATAAAGGTACTGACAAAGACAGATTGAAAATGAACCTAAACATGACTAGAGCCACATAGAGAATACTGAATAAAACAATGTGTGTTAAAAGAATTTCAAGTACACCCAGGTATGTGATGCTGTATAAATATGCATTAGAGTTATTCATATGCATGTGGGTATGCGCTTTTGATTTGTGATTGAGCGCACTTTTCCTTTATTATTTTATTTATTCGGTCACTAATGAAGTGCCTGTGATCTGAAAGTATTCAGATTAGCTTTATTTTGAAGTTCAACTATAAAACTGTAAAGAACCAAAAACTTTTAAAACCCCACAAAATAGCATGAGGTTAGATTATAATCATTTTAATAGAATCTTCATACACATAACTTAAATAAAATATATACAGGATATTTTGTAGAGCGTATTTGGTTGCTGTAATAAGATGCAATTATAAACCGAGGACAGTGTTTATTTAAGTAATGTTTAATCAATAGTGAAGATAGGAAGCTGATGTATGTCCTGAATCCTGAAGATTTAACATATTAATGACTGGTTAAATAACAAATGTTTTCTTCCTGAAGCACAATATAGCCAATTTTTATTGCTCTCTTATATTGCTTAGTCCATTAAACAGAGTTATTCTATTTCACAAATTCATTGATGCTATGCTAATTGTTCTTCTATGGTTAAAACCATTTGTTTTGCCATGGAGAAATCCCGTTTCTTTTGTTTTGCACATCTCAAAGTAGGACTGGGCTGTTTTACATCTGAGCTTTTTGCCTCTTTCACCTCCAAAGAAGTGTCATGTGGTATTTATCTTCTCATTAAATTGATTAAAATCTAGATTTGGATGCCTTGTCATTCAGTGTTTTTTCTTCTCTGTCATATTCATGCCTTGTCTACAACTTAAATATATTCTGTGCAGCCTTCCTCTTCAAAATTCCATTATTGAGCATAACTAGCTATCTTTCTTTAGGCCTCTCTGCAATTTGTTCTGCCGTCAAGATGTGTGAAACTTGTGTGCCCGAGACCTTAATATTTCTGGTATATCATCTAAAAAGTGAATGATGAAACCTGAAGAGGACCACGTTGTACCTTTAATGTCACAGCAATGAAATTGTGTTCATTGCTTACATATCGGCTCACTTTCTTTAATTAGGTGACTCAACGGCCACAGCTCTTTAATCTGTTTTAGTTCAATTTAAAAAGAACGGAACTAGGGCATGTAAATCTTCTTGCCCAAAATATAGCTTTCGTTTTAAGAAAAATTATGGAGATGTAATGGATTAAAACACACACTCCTGGCAGAAAACTGTTTCATCTGTTTCTTTGCTCTCTCTCTTTTAGAAGTCTCATCTTTTTGATCATGAACATTTGCAGATGTATAGGCTAGACGGTTCAATTTGTTGTAATTATGTGTAGTGGATAATGTGGAGTGGCAATAAAATGTGACTTCTACCACAGACAGAGACTGTTCTCCAGTGAAAAGAGGAATTTTGTTGGTTTTAAAGTGTTTATGGCCCTTCATTGTGAAGAAATAAATGTTTACTTCAATAGGGAACTAGAAAGCCTAATGCAAAGAAAAAAGTGGTTGCCAAAGAAAATAATTCTACCAGTTTCCAAAATCATATTTTCCTGGTGGGTAAATGGGCTGGTGTGAGTAAAGTAATACCACACTAAGCTTTTGATTTTAAGTGTTGATATTTTGGCAACAAGTGGATATTTTTGCATCCCCATTTCAAGTCAATAAATAGATAGCTTTTCCCATCAGCAATAGATGTGCAAAGCAGGGTCTTAATTGAGAATGTCAGTCAATCAAGACTTTCAGAAAGACCCTGATTAAACCTAACTGCATGTTTTGGGGTTGGAGGAGGAATACTAGAGTGCTGAGCGGAAAACACATGTAGAATTGTGGAAGAACATGTAAACTCCACATGGGGGAAAATCTTTAACTGTGGAGCTTTGAGGCAGCAGTGCTAACCAGTGCACTAGCTAGTGTTGTATTTGTTACAATTATTATACTGTACATTTATTTAAAAAGGAGAGTACACCATGCATATAACAGAATTAAAAGTGTTTAATTTATTTGAACACCACTGTTTTTTTGGAACATGCACATACACACACCCACACACACACACACTAATGGAGTACTTTATATTTAAAATAAGTATATGGTGCTATATGTCAAGATTTCATTTGCCCAAATTATAGTTTTCTATCACGTTTGTTTGGACTGTGTATTTGTGAAGATATTTTATAATATGTATGTACTGTATATGTTTATTTTTGTTTTTTTTTGTCTTGTTCATTTTCAAATGTGCTTAATTGAGAAGATTTAACTTGCATTCTTTTCACTGAAATAGTCAAAAGAAATGCCTGTAGGCTTTTATAATATTTTACAAGCATACAGTACCCTTTTATAGTGACTTGCCTTTCCAAGATGTTTTTCTTTTACAAGACTCTAACAATATAACTAACACTTTTATTTTATTATCTTTATTTGTATTTATTTTTCATGTTTTAAAAACTAGAAGATTAAGTGACTTGCTTGTGGTCCCTGTCATTCTGGTGGAACTGAACCATGTTTTTCTGCACTTAATTGCTAGACAAAACTTGCCAAATTTGTTTTCTCTCTCCATTTATGAGTTGCTTTGAAATTCTATTTTAGCTTAGTTCCTGTTATTGCTCACTAGATTATAATATTGGTCAGGTCAATAAGAACTATTTATTGAGGTTGCACGTTCTTACCATTAACCTGAAATTTTTGTTTTCTTTTCTTTTGGCAAACTGAAGTCTATGAAATGAGCTCTCCTGATAAGGGGCTGAGTAAGTCTCGGGAGTTGAAATTTCCATAATGTTTAATTACCCAGTTGTGTTCTGCCTTCTGGTATTCTTGTCCCTTAAGAGATCCCTGGCTTTGGCTAAGTAAACATCCTTCCTCAGAATGCAACCTTGTGAATTCTCCATAGTTGTGTAGATCTGTATATGTTACCTTTTTAGCTTTAAGGGCTAATATGCTGTGCGTGTATGTTTATTTATACTGTATAAATAATTATTTTGAAAATTGATGAAATCTGGTACTTTTGCAACGGTGGCATAAACACTGATATACAGCATTGTTTTAGTATGCTATTTATTGAACAAAAGTTATTATGTATAACTAACTTGAGTGTTCTTGAATTAAATGTTATTTTAAAAACTTGCATTTAATTGTTAGAGTTTGTATTCCTAACCATGGTAAAAATATAAACCTCAAAACCTTTAAAAAAGAATCTACCTAGCCCTATCTATTAGTTGTTTCTACAGTGTGTATGAAAACTATCAAACACTTTGTTAATTCTTAATAAGACATTCAAAGCAACATTGACAACAAAAGAATGGAGCCCACCTATAGTCTACCTACTAGTCATTTACTATTGTGTAAAAAAATCCTAACCGAGGCTTTGCTTGCATTACATAAGTGACTCACAATCTTTTAAAGTGCTTGTTATTAAGTATCACCCAGTTCTGTATATGCAGGATGAACACACAACATCTTTAAATAAACAAATTCATTATAAGAAAGGAGGAAATAAGTGGTTTTTAGCAATAACACATCCATGTTAAAATCACAGGAACCAAAGCACTGAATTAAAGATAATAAAGACAGCTCTTCTTTTAGTTTACTGCTTTCTCAACTTCTGAATTATTTACAGTATTACAGTAGAGTTTGTAAAAAATAGCACATTTTTAGATGTCACTGGCGTAGGGATATCATCCTATTTACATTAAATAATGTATTCTGTTGTTCATTCATTTCACATTATCATGCTTCCTCTTGCCCTCACTTTTTGTTTTGCATTACATGCTTTTATTTTAAGTATGGCTTTGGTGTTCTGTTAAATGATGCTGCCAAATCATTAAACAGAGCCAAAATGACTTTTGAATCTGTCAATCCCAGATTAAAGAACTAATGAGAAAAGGAACTTGGATTGTGCTTTGCTTGGAAGGCTAATTTGAACATTTTGTGATTCATTTGCAGCCAAGAAGGAAGAAGATGAAGCTGACGAAAAGAAATCTATCAGAAAGAGAATCAAAGAGCTAAAAGTGTTGGATCCAAAGATAGCACAGAATCTGTGTAAGTTGCATGAGGTTAATTTGCAGGTAATTTGTTAATTTGAGGTTAACTTATATTAATTTTAAAGAGTGTAGTGACCATATGTATATTATAGTTATAGATTGATTAGTAATATTAAACTGGTCCAGAGTTTGTGTACATGAGTTGAATGGCATCCCATCCGGGGTTGATTTCCTTCTTGCATTTAATGTTGCTGTGTGCCCATAGTTTAATATTGAGGCTTTCAAGTGATCCAAAGGGTTAATTAGTGTGGCTCACACTCCCCTGAAAACCCCCAGGGTTTCACATCTTAGGTATACTTGGCCTTATACTGAAGTTCACTTGAGAATTTGTGAGCAGTACTTTGAGGTTGTTCAAGCCTTGTTTTCACTATGTCTGTGTACAGTAAGACAGTAAGAGTCATCTTGCGGTACTGTCAGCTTTGCTAAACTTTATCAAATGGTGAATTGCATTAAGTAATTTAAAGCCAATCAACTTATAAAGTAAATGATTGCTACTGAACCAAGTGGAGTTTCTCTTTAAATTTTCTCCTTATTAAAAGGTTATAAGTTAAACTGATTTCATGTTTTTATAGCATTTTAATGCTACTTTGTTTTTTACTAAGTCAAAACATGTATTATTCCCCCACGGAGTAAAGCATCAGCAAAAAAATAGATAAAGCAATAAAAGTATGTTAATAACAAGTGGCATGCGGTGAAATGACAGTATTGTAAATATCACTCATCATGATCCTCTTTTTTTCTTCTGCAGTGATCCTTTTTAAATTGTCATTTAGTGCTCATAATTATCACTGATCCTCTCAAGAGCAGTAAGATTTGGATGACTTTGAAGTAGCTGCCTATTTATTCAGTTTGTTGAGCAATACCAAAAAGTCATGTGACCTTTGTTTTTAGTGCTAAGTATAAGGCTAATCATCTACATGGAAGTAATAGACGAGAAACTCGTAAGTTTTTGGTCACTTTTTAAATTAATTGCTTAGTATATTTTTAAAAATCTTTTAACATATTTAAGTACCATACCAGGAGGATCAGAAGGTCGAAGGGCCAGTTTGCTGATGTTTTCTTAGTGTTAAAGCATTTCTTCTCCTTCTGATTTTCTGTTTTTGTGCCTGCTTTGTTCTTGGATGCTGCTTCTTGTAATATAAAGTAGGCATGAAATATGGTACAGTTGTGCCAGATGACAAATATATTGTCCGTTGATAATTAAGAGAGCTTCTGCACAAAGGAATGCACAGGCCCAGAGAGCTAGACTGTTTTTCATGGAAGTAGTGATATTTAGTTGTATTTATTTTTATTTGTTATTAGAGCAACATCATTTTTGCAAACATGATGTAGTTATATTTAGATGCTTCAAGTTAAAATGTTGTCTGTTCACATTATATAAAAGATGACCCTTAATTTCAGTTGCTGATTGACCTGTTGCAATTTGCAAAAAAGAAAATTTGTGAATGCTGGCTACTAAACGGTTAGACTCAACAGTTTACTATGAGTGCTGGGAGTGATTAAGTGCATGAAAATAAATGTCTGATGTTGAAAGTTCAGAAACACCCACTGACTCCAGGTCACGTCACTGATGATACTGTATACCCCAGTGCATCAGAAGTATACTTTAACTAAAAGTTGATAAATGAAAAAGTTAATTATTGGTTCATTTAATATCTCCCTTTTTACCCTGTTCAGGGTTAGTGTAATAAGAGAGGTCTGTGGCAGTGAGGGCTTTTTAAATAAACAAAAAAAAAACAGTGTACTTGGGTTCCGTCGGTATGTTATTAAACATTAATGATGATGATGCAACTTACCACTCTAGGCAATAACATGGACAAATTCATTCAGTATTTTAATGGCTGGATAACACATTAAAAGACTATTTTAATTGCAATGTGCTTGTTTTTTTACCAATACACATTCACTCATTTCCAGTCCCTCTCCTTCCTTTTCCACATTGTCTAATTGCATCATGTGAAAACTGACCAGCATTAAAATGTTTTCTGAAATAATAAGTTTAAGCTGGTTCCCTACAACAAGCAAATGCCACAGTACCTGAACTTGCCATGACCCACCATGACCTATAAAAGCTTATCCAACTTATTTAAATGTGATTGAGCATTACACATTTTGGGATACAGGCCAATTTTGAGTATTTTCCAACTTACTTTTATCCTTAGTCCATATTTTTTCCATCTTAGGTTGAGCTTCTCCTGCACTAAAATACAACAGGCATTGGTAATCACAATGCATACAGTTATATTTATGAATGGTCAGAAACCAAGATAGTCACTAAATGAGGAGTACTTATATTCTTCATGAAAGAGATGGAAAACAATATTCATATTAAACTTCAAAAACATAACTTTTGTTCACATTTCACATCTACCCATTTGTGTAGTTAAGGCATGTCCAGTACCACATTGTTTCTCAGGTGACATCCTCGTGAATTTTTCTCATTAGTTCAGAGCTGAACATTACATTTAATGTTTGTTTATCTAGTATGAAGTTCTTTGGAGACCAAAACTGTTATCTGATATTATCAGTTGTAAAATGGCACGATATGAGTTTTGTTTAAAAAATAATGAATGGTACTTTCAAACTATAATCATTGGTGCATTTCACATGCTTTCCTCTAAAACACATAGCCATTGTGAGCATTAATTTTTGTCTACTGCAGGAGATCCTAATATAGAATGAGGAGCATATTAATACATTGAACACCACATGTTTACACGTAATATACTAAATGCAGTGAATTAAAAAAGATGAATCCAGACTTTTTCATCTTTTTCACACTGTGCTGTTTTTCACCTTGTGCTAAAAACATTTAAATTAAATATTTCCCCATATCAAACAACACTCAGTACCCCAGAATGACAAAGTGAAAAAAGTATTTTGGAAATTTTTGCATTTATTAAACATCAAAGTACTGTACAGTTTCCATAAATACACCAATAAATATATACAGTAAATAAATACAACAAAATATATATACAAATTTTAAAAAAGTTCTCTCAAGTCAACTCAAGTTGAGGAGCATGCACTGGTACAGTGCGTTGCCGCACCTACTACATGACAAAACAACACAGGATCCCGGTTTGCAACCCCTCAGGCAGAAACGCAGTCTAGTCCCACCATCCGGAAATGACACTGTATCTGTCCCAGCCAAGTTTTATGTGGGCGACCCCTTGGCCTGGTCCAGCCACTCGGGTCCCCAACAATAAGGATCTTACGAGCCGGATCACCCTCAGGGAATCGCGCCACATGGCCGTAGTGCTGTAACTGACGCTCCCTCACAATGCAGGTAATGTGCCTCATTTGGGACTCCACGAGCAACCGCTCATTCGACACAAAGTCAAACCAACAGTACCCAAGGATTTTTCGGAGAAACACGGTACCAAAGCAAGTTTAAAAAGCTAAGACAAAAAGACAGGTTTTCATACTGGCTTTTAAATTACCCAAAATCGGTACTGACCCAGTATAAAAGGGTAGACTATTACAAAGATTAGGGACAACTACTGCAAATGAATAGACCGTTCTGATCTTAAGTCTAGGCCTTAGCACGACCAGTAAGTTCTGATCAGATGACCTAAGTGATCACAAGGGAGAGAAAGTGTGCAAGAGGTCAGTAGGATAAGTGGGGGCTGAACCATTCAGAGACTTAAAAACAAACAATAAAATTTTAAACTCAGGAAGCCAATAAAGAGAAGCTAAAATTGGTGTGATGTGATTCTGTTTACGTTGCCTGTTCAGAGCCTGGCCGCAGCATTCTGGACCAGTTGAAGATGAGCAAGGGATGACAATTTACTCCATTCTATAATGAGTTGCAATAGTCAAGTCGAGAAGATACAAACACATGGACTATTTTTTGAAAGTCATCTGCAGGAAAGAAAAGGCTTAACTTTAGCTGATACCCTGAGCTGATAGAAACAGGCTTTTACAGTGGAGTTCATTTGTTTATCAAATTTGAGGGCATTATCAAAAATCACTCCAATATTTTTGTGAAGGGTTTTCAAAGGGCCAGGATTACTTGCAGGAGCACAAGTAAGATCAGAAGGTCCAAAACGCACAATCTGTTGTTTTGTCTGATGAAACCAAGATTAGTGTCATAACTTCTATAATACCATTCCAGTGGAGAAGCCTGGTGGTGGCAGCATTATGCTTTGAGGTTGATTTTCAGTGACATAGACTAAACAGGGTTAAGGGACAGCTGCACGTAGCATAGTATAGAGATATCCTTAATGAGAACTTGCTCAACGGTGCTCTGGACTTGAGACTCGGCCGAAGGTTGACGTACCAGCAGGACAACAATCCTAAGCAGAAATCAAAGATGACACAGGGATGGCATAGCAACAGCTAAGTGAATGACCCTGAGTTGCCCAGCCAGTTCATTGACTGGAACCCAATCGAACATCTCTGTAGAGATCTGAAAATGATCATCCACTTATGATCTCCATCCAAACTGACAGAGTTTGATAAGATTGCTGAAAAGAATGACAGAAGATCTCCAAATCCAGGTATGCAGTGTCACATACTCGGTTTATCTGAAGCTCTATCCATACCATCCACCTAAAGGGCTGGAAAGCTACAAAACCAGCTGCCGTTTTGTAAGCTTAGGTACACTTTCAGTTTAGCTGTAGACATTTGATATACTTCTGTCCAAATTTGTACAGTATGTTCAAATTTTTTCAATCCTCGTATTTTAAAATTTGATTATATGTTATTCCAAGACTAAAGAGTCTGCACTGATCAGTTTTTTAAACCTCTTATAGTTCCTGGATGTGTTTTCACTTACCATACACTCATTAAACATGTGATATTGTTCCAGTAAGTCGTATAACATATTATTTCCACAATACATTGTTGAAGGTAATTATGTAAAACATAATTATGCTGTCAAGGTTGTCTCATAGCACTCTTTTCTTTCTGCTCCAAGCCATTTCAGTTTATATTCTCTATTCTAAAAAGAGTCGCAATCTGTCCAGTTGCATAGGACCCACCTTGTTACAGTATACCTCAACAATAGACAATGACAAGGGCAGGAATTTAACCCAATTCTCTTTAGCTATGAGACTTTCTGCGAAGTACTGCACCATCCTTTCACAAATACATATTTTCTTCCTTAGTGTTTTTTCATTTTTAACGTCAACTGAGGAATCCATGTGACCATATTCTAGAGATACCAAAGTAAAGTACAAAATGTAAGTATTAGGAAACTTTGAAAATATGCAATGCAAAATTTTACAACCTACACTACATTAATGGGCAGTGTTGAAGCTTAAAAAATTGTGGTTGAGATCTGGTCAAACAGTGATAATAGAGTAGTATTCCATATGCCTTGTGCAGTGAGAAAATTTCTCATGCTCTGTACATGAGAAAATACTACTGCTACTGGTACCTGCTATATGCACAGAAATCACAGATACAAGTTTACTGACATTTTCCTTATTTTTTTTAATTTGGTCACTGATTATTAAAAAAAAGTACCTACAGCTACAAAAATATTTTGAGCAAATGTAATTAAAAATAATATCCAACTGTCTATTTCATGAGTTATTTTATTCAAAGTAGAGGTTTACAAGAGGTTGAAAATCATCCTACTAGCATCAGCCAAAAGGCTGGAACTAACCCCACAACTGGTGACAGCTTATAGTAAGATTTTCTGAATGCACGTAAGTTGTTACCTGGTTTTGTGGAGCCAGAAAATATCTAAGAAGTACTTGGTGCAATTCAAGAACATAACAGTAAAAGGGGTGCTAGGTAACCAGCACTGAATGTGGTGCCAGTCCATCTCAAAGCACATCCAGACATGTTGGGGTCATTTTAGGCACATCAGTCAATTTGATTTGTGCCTGTTTGGAATGTTAATGAATGCTGAAAACCCAAAATGTATCCAAACAGAAATGGGCAGAGCTTGCAAACTCCATGCAGTGAGCTGACCAGAATTCAAATTCTGGTCACTTTTCCCAAACAGGAATTGCTAACCGCATGGCCATCATGCCTCACTTTAATGAATACAGTATGTGTTACTTGATAACTTTATATTCTGAAAGCATTCATATATCTGGCCTGACATTTGAGTCTTGTGGCTTCTGAGTAGAGTTCTCTCTGTTCTGCTTAAATTGATGATATTATGACCTGCAGCACTTAAAACTGATGTTTCTTTCTGAAATAAACTCTCTTGTGTTTCATTTTTTCCTCCTAGCAATTTTCTTGGGTTCTTTCCGGATGCCTTACCAGGAAATCAAGAGAATGATTTTGGAAATGGATGAAGAACAACTAACAGAACCAATGATTCAAGTATGGGAAACCAAGAGACTTGAACACTTATTAAAGTCATGTTTTAATACACATTGAAATCAAATAACTGTCATTAATGGTTATTATTAAGATTTTATATATTTACCAAGGAAACCTGAATTACATATTTTATGATCAACATCTTATTGAATTCAGGCACTTCTTGAGGCAAAAGTAGTACATAAAGTAGATTTACTTAATAAAGGGTTTCCTGAGAATGTGTGTGCACATACATATACAGTATACACATAGTCGCATTGTATGTGTGTATTTCAGTACTCTGAGCCTGTCAGATAAGGATTGAGTTCTTTTATTAACTATAACCATTTGCTTAGCAATATGTATATGCTTTATTGTGTAGAGTTCATTTAGAACCATTATTGGCCTATGTAATGGCTGGAAAGTTTCTAATGTTTCAGCCGTTTCTTTTCTTTGTGAGCTCTGTTTTAGCCTTTCATTTTAGAATTTTTCATTTTCAGTCTGAGTACGTGACTCTACACTTTGCTGTAGATGTTAATTAGATTTCATTCTGGGTTCGCCCCTGGTGTATCGCTGCCTTTAATGACAGGCTCATCTACTTTCAGTGGTGATGAAATACAAAATTCATATAGTGGAGTTATATTAAAAGTTAAGTTAAATTTTATGTATGCTGTTTAATTTCTCTCCAATACCAACTTCTGTTTAAGAATGAAAAGTATCTGCTGTTGATAGCATAAAAAATTAAATTAGAACTGCAGTGAATATATCTTAACTCAATATGAAAGTCTGTTTACTGTAGGCTGAAATCCTCTTTCATTTGCAAAGATGTCATTTTATTTGAATGTAATCAGGGTTCTAAAGTTGTGTTTTTACGTGCCTGACTAGATAAGTTGGAAATACTACATCTGGCTGCAGTGAATATACTGAAGATTTCCAAATTTCTTTTGACAAATATCTTTTTAATTCAGCAGAGGAAAAAATGTATAAGAATATTTAATCAGATGATATGATTTTAATTTAACCAACCCATTAACAGTTTTTATATGTGAAAAATGCTGCTGCCACCAGAGAACTGCTAGTCATCTCACAGATGACACTGATCACATAGATTCATATTGGTTTTAGGATTATTTAAAAATAAAAAAACCTTGTGACATCAACCGAGGTTCACAGCCCATTACATAATGCCAAACTGAAATTGCCTTATTCAATACTTTAGAGTTTTAGAGAATTGGATATTGTAAATGCACATTTTCATTTATAGTTTGGTTCTCCTACATCTTTTGTTGAATCAGTCATTAAAGACAGATGTTAGTGGATGAACAGTGGCTTCTTTGTTTTTCTTGGCTTTGGGGAAAGAGGATAGCATTTTAATCTTAAGTTAAAATGCTAAGGAATGGAAAAACAAACAGTGTCAAATAAATGTATTAAGATTATCAGTATATTTATTTATTTAGTGGTGTCACAGTCTCCTTCTGTTTGTTAATGAGTTCCTATATTTTCCTCTAAATGTCTTTTTTGATTTGTTTTATTAAAGAATTTAGTGAAACACCTTCCTGAACAGGAGCAGCTGAATGCACTGGCCTGCTTTAGAAATGAATACTCCAGCCTTTCTGAACCAGAACAGTTTGGAATTGTGGTAAGTAGACATACAAATGACAACATTTGATAAGTACCAGAAAGAGCCTGTAAATGTATTTTAATCAGTGTACAGTACCTTTCTGGGATGCTTTGAGAAGCTGAAGTATTCTCTTCTTTATTAAGTGTGCTTCTCTTCTTAAAACAAACCCCTATAGATATGGGCCTCTAGTGTATAAAAACTCTCGTGGCAGGTGCGCTAACAAAAAGAGTAAGGCATCTGCCTTACAATTGTTGCCTTTCTCTCTTGCTCTAATTCTCTCGCTCCCTCTGTAAAGTGTACATTATATAAAAAATGAATCATAGTCCTCAGTGTAAACTCATATTTCATCTCACAAAGATAAAAATAAAGCTTGACTGTCATTCAGAAAAGCCTTGAGAAGTCTTGAAATTCAGTGTGCATTTGGGGGGAGCCTTTAAACATGAAGCAATTGTTTCTCAGCTTGAAATGTGTACAAAGTAAGACATTCTTATCGTTTGTGTGTGTTTTTTTTTTTTTGATAATTAGTTTTATTACAGTTGATTGATGGGTTATTTACAATTAATCCTTTACTTTGCTTTATTTCACACTATCTGAAACTATAAAAGATTATTCTTGATCTTTTTTTTTGCGTCCTGCAGTTTTTAATATTTAGAATGCAACTGTCACATTTATAACATTCTAGTGAAGCAGCTCTGTAGTACTGTTTTTTTTTAGTAAAGTATAGTTAACTTTTTATATATCATTAATGTATACTATATGTGACCACAAGGCCAAGGGTCTAAACAGGGTGCCAAGGGAAGAGTTATGGTACTGAATGAGAAAGTCGGGAGTAGCAGAACAGTATGTGAGGGTGGTGCAGGATATGTATGGGGACAGTATAACTGCGGTGAGGGTTGTGGTAGGAATGACAGCCTGTTTCAAGGTGAGAGTGAGATTACATAAAGGATCGGCTCTGAGCCCTTTCTTGTTTGTAATGGTAATGGACAGGTTGACAGATGACAGGGGTCTCTGTGGGCTATGATGTTTGTGGATGGCTTTGGGATCTGTAACAAGTATAGACAGCAGGTTGAGACGAACCTGGCGAGGTGGAGGTATGCACTGAAGAGAAAGGAAGTAAAAGTCAGTAGGAGTAAGACAGAGTACATGTGTATAAATGAGAGGAAAGGTGGTGGAAGTGTGCGACTGCATGTTGTGAAAGACGTGAAGACAGACACATTTAAATACTTGGGTTCAACAGTCCAAGGCAATGGAGAAAGTGACAGAGAGGTGAAGAAGATAAAGCAGGCAGGTTGGACTGGGTGGAGAAGAGCAGCCGGAGTGATTTGTGGTAGAAGAGTAACTGCAAGAGTGAAAGGTTGGGCTATAAAATAGTAGTAAGACCAGATATGTTTTATGATTTTGAGACAATGGCACTGATGAAAGGACAGGAGGCAGATCTGGAAGTGGCAGAGTTGAAGATTTTTGCTTGGAGTAGTGATGGTAGTCAGGGTTAGAAATTAATATATTAGAGGGACAACATATGTACGACAGTTTGGTGACCAAGTGATAGAGGCTACATAGAGGTGGGTTGGGCACGTGCAGAGGAGAGATGTGGGGTTTATTGGGAAAAGAATGTTGAAGAACGCCAAAGAGGAGGTTTATGGATTTGGTAGAGGACATGAAGGCAGTTGGTGTGGCAGAAAATGATGTAAAAGACAGGAATAAATGGAGATGGATGATCCGATCTGCTGTGGGAACCCCTACATGGGAGTAGCCAAAAGAAGAAGAAAAAGAAAAGTTGAATACAAAGCAGAAGGATAGATATGTGATAAATGTAAAAATATTTTTTTTTATTTCTTTGGCTTGTTACTTTATATCTAAAATGTATATAGAGCTATCCTAGCCATTTAACTCTAAAATACGTAAAAAGAGGGTTGACCTTTAACACAAATCAATAACCTCCCTTTTCTACATTATTAATTACATTATTAATTTCCTACAATTTTGTTTCAATTGATTTGTTCTTTTTTGTTTTAGGCCTTTTGCATGATTTTGTTATATTTGGTTTTCTAATTGTTTTTGACCTTATTCTAAATGATATAAGTTAACTTTCTTTTTGTATGTGTTTTTAAATTACAATATTTATATCTGTTATTGAATGTGTGAAACAAAATTTAATAACCGTAGTAATTTTTTTTTATCACAGTACAATATTTTTTTATTATCAGGCCAGGAGTTTATGGCTGTGCACTTCCTGGTTATCCGAGATTATTGGTAAAACTGTCATTTTTGGTGTGTGATTCACTTCATGTTTAAACTCTTGTTAATGAAAGAATTTTTGTTTTGAACCTTATCTGTACTATGCAAACCTCTAAGCTATTTCATGACCGCTGTGGATGGCTTCCTCCATAGAATGATCCCACTGCTGACAAAATTCCATCCTGTTTCCACCCACTATTGCCTGCTTTTTCCCATGCACACAACAGTTTCAGTTCCATTTCTGACCACATTCCGGCTTTCCCTTTTAAAAGGATTTTGAATTGGACACATTGCCTAAGTAGATTCTTAAACCAGCATTTTTCACAGTACAATCTAAGTTAATCTATTAATACCCCTCGGAAAAAAAGTTCTAAATAGATCAATGAATATATAAGATATAGCATGATGAGACATCCTTTTTCTTGGCAAAAAGTCATGGATCATCCATGAGAAGTATATATTTTAAAAGGACACACGTTTGCCATAGGGTTTATTTAAATAAAAGCTCTTATGACAGTTTAATTAGTAAAACTGGGCAGAGGCATGTTACTATTCAACACAAACTTATAAATACAAAGAGTGCCCAAAAAAGAAAAGCGTATCTACAGACATGTTAAAAAAAATGAAATGATAAAAATAACATCCATGTTTTCAGCTAGGATGTAATTAGTAGTGAACTGAATCTGTGATTAGGAGAGCTGACACGTGGAACTTAATGTTCACATTCACTCTGCAGAGCACAAAACTGCTTTCAAAGTAGAGAACAGTAGAAGTGGCAGATTATTTAAAGAGGCTAGTTTCATTATGGGCGGCACGGTGGTGCAGTGGTAGCGTGGCTGCCTTGCAGTTAGGAGACCTGGGTTCGCTTCCCGGGTCCTCCCTGCATGTAGTTTGCATGTTCTCCCCATGTCTGCGTGGGTTTCCTCCCACAGTCCAAAGACATGCAGCTTAGGTGGATTGGCGATTCTAAATTGGCCCTAGTGTGTGCTTGGTGTGTGGGTGTGTTTGTGTGTGTCCTGTGGTGGGTTGGCACCCTGCCTGGGATTGGTTCCTGCCTTGTGCCCTGTGTTGGCTGGGATTGGCTCCAGCAGACCCCCGTGACCCTGTGTTCGGATTCAGTGGGTTGGAAGATGGATTGATGGATAGTTTCATTATGTTTCAAAGATTCAAACTTTACTGATCATTTTCAAAGCTTAGGTTACAGAGCAAGTAGTTGTTTGTCATTTCAGCTTCAAATGTTTAGACATCAGTGTCATAAAAAATGTTAATTTTAAAATACAATAGTATGCTTTTGTTTTTCCTTTTTGATATTTTCGAAAATAAACCAAACCCCTGCAAGTCCTTAAAATGTTTACTAAATAGTTCAATATAAATGAACATGATTATAATGATTCAAGTGTTTGATTAGACAAATTAATAAAGATTAATTGTATATGAAGTCATGTGTCAAGTTTCATTTATATCCCTCCCCCTAAACATGTTCTTTGAAAAACAAAACCTGACAGATACTTACGCCTGCTTTGGATGCATGCTACTAAGACAAGCATTTAAAATACAAGCTATTCACATACTTACCAGGCAAGCCAACAGCATCATAGTGGAACTTGCCGCTGACACCATGCATTTGAAAGTAATTTAATATATATCTGAAGGAAAGTGGGTATTGTGCACATGACTTACAAGCTGCTATACATATGTACCACAAATGATTAATATAGGAAAAAAAGAGACACTATAACATCACATACCCATGCACACTATGTTTTTGTGTAATCAACAGTATTGATTAAAATTTGAATAATCAATTATAATATTAAAATAACTAATATATAATCATATATACTGAGAAAGTTTATGAAAAATAAATTATTTATGCTTTGACTGCTCGCTAACTTCCACGGCAATAAATTCTACTCACCATTAATATGACCACAAGGCACTAAGGCTTCAAATTGAACATGGAGGTTTTCTAATTTTTCCTTGAAATGTAACTCAATTAAATAAACAGATGTTGCAAATAGCAGATAAGGAGTTAAACTACACACCAACATATTAACTTTGGGAGCAGATGTGTAAAACTTACAGAAGAATGCAAGAACATGGACATATGAAAGGATAAAATGTGGAAAGTGTATCAGTATGTTAAAAAACTAAATAGGTGAGACAAGACTGTGGACTCAAACTCATTGCTTCATATTCTTCCTTCAACATTCTCTTTCTCTCTGTTGTTAAATCTTTGCTTGGTTTCTGTCACCTGTAACCTAATTCACAATGAATGCATTAGGAGGTGGTCATTTATTGTCTGTGCTGAAGTCAATCTATGGCAGTTTTTGAAGTCAGGAGTATTCCTAACAATTCCAAAGACCATAGTCGTTCCTGTATACTTTTCAGCCCTAATCCCTGAGAAAGAAAGCAGTAATGAATGCTTATGCCATGTCTTCAATGCATTTACCTTAGTCTTATTTCCCATCTTTGGTGATATCTTTGCCTTTTGCTTGTCCGTTTAGTGTTTGTTTTGTGCAACTCAGGTCAGACACTGATACCTTAATGTATTATTACCCATTGATGTATCTAGAACTGGTGTGGAGTTATCTGATTGAACTTTACTTATACATTGATCCAGTGTTTTGATCAATTTGTTATAATGTCTTCTCCAAGTGAGGCATATTTAACAAAATGTTGGAGTAATGCTGAAGTTTCTGGCAGGAAGAAGTAACGAGGATAGCCATTCACAAAGAAAGTGCAGAATTAACAACAGATCATGTAGCTTTTACTTTATAGAATGTGGAAAGTAACTTTAATTGGGCAAATGATCCATCCATCCATTCATTTTCTAACCCTCTGAATACAGGGTCACGGGGGTCTGCCGGAGCCAATCCCAGCCAACACAGGGCACAAGGCAGGAACCAATCCTGGGCAGGGTGCCAACCCACCGCAGGACACACACAAACACACCCACACACCAAGCACACACTAGGGCCAATTTAGAATCGCCAATCCACCTAACCTGCATGTCTTTGGATTGTGGGAGGAAACCGGAGCGCCCGGAGGAAACCCACGCAGACACGGGAGAACATGCAAACTCCACCCAGGGAGGACCCGGGAAGCGAACCCGGGTCTCCTAACTGCAAGGCAGCAGTGCTACCACTGTGCCACCATGCCACCCTCCTTAACCACTCTGCCACCTTGTCTGGGCAGATGATACATCAGTCAAATCATTCCTCCTGCCTCCAACTACCACATTCTGTGATTTTGACCTGTTGGATCTTTTATCACTGGTAAAGTTTCTATCACTTAAGTTTGTGTTTTCCAGTGTTACTCATTCCAACCCTAAAGTTCTAAAACTTAAGTTCTGTACAGTACATTTTAATTGGAAACAGGCCTCTTGTGGCAATGTAAGATTAAAAAAAGAAAATCCGTTGCTGAATCTTAATTATCAAAGGTGGCAGTCTGATACGTACTTAGTTCAAGTACAGCTAATTTTGAAAAAGACAAATTAATACTTCTTGAGCAGTAAATTCTTAGAGATTGGATCATTTGAACCTTTAGGTAAAATACATTTTTCTGTGTAGAGCAAAGGCACCTGTGTCTAAATGGTATTATTTAAATGATAGTGATATGCTAATTTGCTATCTCTCTGCCTTCAATGTGTTAGCCTGCCTGCTAATAAGCTCCTTGGGTATATCTTGCTCTATGAGATCAAACAAAGAGTAAATGGACTATTATTCTTTCTGATCATTTTAGCTTTTAAGGAGGAGATTCAAAAAAGTTAGATGTGCATATAAGAACATTGATATCAAGTTTTTACAGTTATAGTTTTCTGCATACATTTTTAGTAGTTTAAAAACTCTATTATATGAATATGAATCACACTTTTAAATAAAAAATACAAATATTAGTGATCAATTATAATCACTGGCAGTTCGCTTTCCAAAAGCTCTTGTACAATTTTTTAATAACATTGAGTGCTATATGCACTCCTCTTTTATTGTTTTAAAACAATTCCTTCAATTCTGTTGATAATGGTTTAACCTCAAAAAGGTATATTAAAGTGCGACCATTCTGAAGGAATGTCAATACTATCACACAAAAATAAAATGGTGTTTATCTATTAGAAAAACTTTCAATTGTGAGAGTAAATTATAAATTCTCACAAATTGTCACAAGGCAAATATCAGAATTAAAACATAGATTGCAGTATCAGTGGGAGTAAATTAAATAAAAAGTAAAAGGAATGAGCACTGTGTGAGAAATGGAAAAATAGGTGAAATTTTAGGCATTCTTACCCTTATTGGAATATATTTACAGAAATGTTACTATGAAAAATACATAAGAACAATGTAAAATACCTTGCACAGGAACTTTCTGCTTGATTCACCTCCTTACAAAATGCAGGGCTGCCTTTTGTGTGTGTGTATGTAAGTTGATTTTATATATATATATATATATATATATATATATATATATATATATATATATATATATATAATAGCAAAACACCCGACTTCGCAGCAGAGAAGTAGTGTGTTAAAGAAGTAATGAGAAAGAAAAGGAAACATTTTAATGATAACGTAACATGATTGACATTGTCATGAGTGTTGGTGTCATATAGTGTATATATATATATATATATATATATATATATATATATATATATATATATATATATATACATACACACACACACAAACATATGTATACATATACACACATATATACAGTATATATACATATACATCCACATATATATACATATGTATACCCGCTTAGCAGCGGAGAAGTAGTGTGTTAAAGAAGTTATGAAAAAGAAAAGGAAACATTTTAAAAATAATGTAACATGATTGTCAAAGTAATTGTTTTGTGTATTTGGCGGCAGCGTCACAAAGTTTTTTTCGTCTAGCTGCATCAGAAAATGTACCACGACGTCTGACACGCCTCCTTTTTACTATTTTCTCACAGCTTGGATTGCTGCTGTCATATATACACACACACACACACACATACATACATACATACATACATATATACACATACATCCACTGTATGTGTATATATATATATATATATATATATATATATATATATATATATATATATATCCTGTATTCGGATTCAACGGGTTAGAAGATGGATGGATGGATATATATGTATGTGTCTATATGTGTGTGTATAGCTTTGGTCACTGAGTGCAAGGGAAAAATAATAAAATATAGTCTATAAGTTATTAAACAGTAAAACATTAACGTTTTAAGAAGTACAGGTACATTGAGCACTACTGGAGTGGTTTGGGTAAACTACATTTTAAAGACTGTGTAACACAACAGGTAAGTAACTAACAGCAGCTAAAATGTATATGGATCATCTCTCGGTAGTAGATCCCTTTTGAAAGGTGCTACACGACGGCTGTGGTATAGAAATTACATTTTCTATGTAAATGTTCAAATTTGTGCATCTGGTAATGTGCCTTACCGGCAATTAAAGAAAATTATTTTTTTGTCCTCTGCAGTGTTAAGAGAGAAAGGCTTTGGTTTGGGATAAAAGGAAAAAAGTTGTAAAGAAAGGAAAGTTGCATTTTTCTTTTATATAGTATAGAGAGATGTGTTCGCTGACGTTATGATCGCCTTTTGGGGACAGTCGCGGTGGGTCTTGTGTAGACAGGTGAGACGTCCCCGCCATTAATCGGCTGTGATGGCACTGTCAGTCCTCCACTCGTGTGCGTGTCTTCATAATCCGAGCTGAGGACCTCATAATCGTGCAAAAGAAAGTGTGAATCGCCTTAATATTATTTTGCCGTGGTGTAGAAAAGGGGTCCCGTGTTTGCACTTGTCTGGGCTATAGCTCAGGGGGAGGATGAAAAAAATTAAAAGTGCTCACTTTGACTTAAGGCAGAAGCGCAGTCAGCGCTCAAAGGCTGTCACAGCTATGCACGCGCTGGCTGCTCGACTTTTGCTGGGCAGAAGACCCCTTTTGTACACACGTTCATGATATCAAAAGTCTCAGTGCTCTTTGGAGGTAATTCATATATTATATATATAGCAAAAATGTTAAAGAAGTAATGAAAAAGAAAAGGAAACATTTTAATAATAACGTAACATGATTGACGTTGTCATGAGTGTTGCTGTCATATATATTCCTGCCTAAATAAGTCACCTCGCTCGCTCTTACTTTTTACCGCTCATTTAATCATGGCTAGTGGCGGAAAAATTATAAAATGGAAGGAGGATGGCTTTACCAAAACAATTATTGATGGCGAATCGATTATTCATAAAGCTTGAATTGGTGATCTGTTTTTCTGTGTTAACCTCATATTTTTTCATACTTCTTCTCAAACTAAGGTGATGCGAGGGTAAAATGAATCGGGATGCGCTGATCAATACAATCGGTGTACCAGGAAATCATGCATTGACAAAAGCTCCCCTTTACTTGTAATGCAAAGTGTGATTAAATGCATTATTTTTTAATGCGTTATGGAGCACATGCATCGAAGCTTCTCAGCTGTGCTTGTGCTAAGAAAAGGAAAGATTTTAAAAATAACGTAACACGATTGTCAATGTAACCTTTTGTAAGTAGTGCCTGGAGGATTCAGTGTGGAGAAACTCTAGAGACAGCGTGTGTATTAATTTGTGGATTTTTCTGTGAGTATTTGGTGGCAGTGTGACGAAGTTGCTTCGGAAGACGGCGTTAGCATGAGCTCAGCTCAGAACGAAATGAGGTAAATGGGAGGGGAGATGATGACATGACTCCCCAACCCGCCTTAACTGTCAATCCCCCACAAACACAGTCTCGGAAATTAGCATAAGCACACCCCTTCACCTACAATTTTAACTTAGTTACAAAGTGATCAAAACTCTCGCTTATATCCCTCGTCCTCTCATTAAACTTGTATCCCGCATTACCTGTGGGCATGTGAAACGCCAGCGTAGCCTGTCTATGAACTTAATTTAAAGTTTAGGTTTACACCTTGCTTTCTTTCCGAGGTAGCAGCACTCATGAATATGGTAGTATATGTCCCTCGCTCGCTTCTTATTGTTTCGCTGCCTTCTCAAATATATAATGCATGTTTTCTTAAGCGCTTTTTGGAGGTCTTCCTGGTTTTCTACGTACTGCGTTGACAGTCAGTTCACGTGATTACGTGGGAGGCGTGATGATGTCACACGAACCTCCGCCCCCACGTCTTTCCAGCTCAACTCCATTACAGTTAATGGAGAAAAATACCTTCCAGTTATGACCATTAGGCGTAGAATTTCGAAATGAAACCTGCCCAACTTTTGTAAGTAAGGAATGAGCCTGCCAAATTTCAGCCTTCTACCTACACAGGAAGTTGGAGAATTAGTGATGAGTGAGTGAGTGAGTGAGTGAGTGAGTGAGTGAGTGAGCAAGGGCTTTGCCTTTTATTAGTATAGATATATATATTTTAGAGGTGGGACTCGATTAAAAAAATTAATCCAATTAATTAGAGGCTTTGTAATTAATTAATCTTGATTCATCGTATGTAATTGCACACGTAAATTTACCCCAAAGAGCAAAGGTTTTTTTTAATTTAAAAGGGTTTTAGTGGGCGACAGAATCAAATAATAGATGTGGACATGAATATTGTAAACTCAAGCTCTTTTAATTTCTGGAAAAAAAAAATGCATTTAAACTACATTTCAATTCAAATCAGAATCATCATCCGTGGCTAAAATTGGGCAGACTTAAAAATAAAGTGGTATTCTAAGTACTTTAAGTACATGTTCAGAATGGTATTGTCTTTAAATAATAATAAGAAAAATTTCAACATAAAGTGCAGTTTTTCATCTTAAAAAAATAAGGCAGAAACATAAAAGTTAATTTGACCAGCTTCACCTTTAAACTCTGAGTAACCTTAGCCAAAATTATTTTGTACATTAGGCTAAAACAGTGTGATCATTGAACATTTTGTAATTAGATGTAATTAAAATTACTAACGGTCACGGAAGTCTAATGATCCTCAATAAGAGCCACAAAGTCCGCTTTCTGTAATGCATTTAATTTTGCTTGCGTTTCAGTGTCATAAAGCTGTTGAATTTTACTTGAAATAGTCTCTCGGCACAGCAGTTGAAAAGGTGGATCACCTGACGCTAACTGTAGCACATTTTCTAACCCCCTATCTTTCACCAATGTTAGTGGTCTACAGTCCAAAGCAATCCATTTTGTGAGAGAATTTTTAAGTTTGACCAATGTTGACTTACTAATTTTGCTCCTGAAGCCAGTCATTTCATCAATTTTGGGCTGCCGACACCTTTTGTTGGTACTCAGACCTGTAATGCTAGTGCTAACAGCATACACAGTTTCTGTGTTCGCTGTAACATGTTTTGCATTTAGATTGTACCGTAAGGTTGAAGTGCCTCGGTGTTATGCAAACTCCTTTTTGCACAGTTTGCACAAAACCACGCTTTTATCAAGGCTTCCGTCGGGTAGTCTTTTGAAATGAAATTTTCCTCCAATCAGTCCTAGCAATGCGTTTTCTTCTGACTCTTACATTTTTGTACCAGGAAATCATGCATTGAGAGAAGTTCCCCTTTGCTTGGAATGCCAAGTGTGATTAAATGTGTTATTTTTTAATGCCTTATGGAGCACATGCATCGAAGCTTCTCAGCTGTACTTGTGCTAAGAAAAGGAAACATTTTAAAAATAATGTAACATGATTGTCAATGTAACCTTTTGTAAGTAGTGCCTGGAGGATTCAGAGTGTGGAGAAACTCTAGAGACAGCGTGTGTATTAACTTGTGGATTTTTCTGTGAGTATTTGGTGACAGTGTGACAAAGTTGCTTCCGCAGGAACGTTTTAGCTGCGGAGCTCAGCTCAGAACGAAATGAGGTGAATGGGAGGGGAGATGATGACGTCACTCCCCCACCCGCCTCAACTGTCAATCCCCCCACAAACACAGTCTCTAGGAATTTGCATAAGCACAGCCCTTCACCAGCAATTTTAACTTAGTTACAAAGTGATCAAAACTCTCGTTTATACCCTGCGTCCTCTCATTAAACTTGTGTCCCGCATTAGTCGTGGGCATGTGAAACGCCAGCGGCAGCCTGTCTGTGGACTTAAATTAAACTTTAGGTTTACACTGTGCTTTGTTTTCGAAGTAGCTGCGGTCATGAATATGCTTGTATGTGTCACTGTGCATGACAAACTGCAGTGGGAGCGTGTCTATAAACTTAATTTAAACTTACGGTTTACACCGTGCTTTGTTTCCGCAGTAGCTGCACTTATGAATATGCTTGTATGTGTCACTCGCTTGCTTCTTATTGTTTCACTACCTTCTCAATTGTATAATGCATGTTTTTTTCAGCGCTTTTTGGAGCTCTTCTTTGTTTTCTACGTACTGCGCTCACAGTCAGTTCACGTGATTACGTGGGAGGCGTGATGATGTAACTCCCTTACAGTATATGGAGAAAAATAGGTTCCAGTTATGACCATTACGCGTAGAATTTCGAAATGAAACCTGCCCAACTTGTGTAAGTAAGCTGTAAGGAATAAGCCTGCCAAATTTCAGCCTTCTACCTACACGGGAAGTTGGAGGATTAGTAGTGAGTGAGTGAGTGAGTCAGTCAGTCAGTCAGTCAGTGAGGGCTTTTGCCTTTTATTAGTATATATATATATATATATATATATATATATATATATATATACAGGTGTGGCAGAAAAGTAATGAGACTGATTTTTATTTACCAAAGTTTTATTTTTTCAAACATCAATGTTATCCCCTTCAAAGTAGTTCCCTTGGGCAGCTACACACCGATGGAGACGTTGTTCCCACTGTTGGTAGCAGCGCTGGAAGTCTTCAGCTGGTATGGTCTTCAGCATGTCCGTTACACTCTTTTGGATGTTTTCTAAAGTCCCGAAATGACGTCCTTTGAGGACATTTTTCAGTTCAGGAAAAGGAAAAAGTCACACGGACTGAGGTCAGGTGAATAAGGGGGCTGGGGATCCACAGGAATGCGTTTTTTCGATTGTCCTTCTGCTCAATTGTGAGGTTTTTCGGCACCATTTTGGCACAGACCTTTCGCATGTGCAAATGTTCAGTCAAAATTTGATGAACAGTAAATCTGTTCAAATTTAATTGTTCACTAAACATTCTTAATGTTAAACGATGGTCTGATCTCACAAGAGTGCTCACACATTCGATGTTTTCATTGGTTTCCGAAGTTGAAGGCCTCCCTGAAAAACTTGAGCTCAGGATAAAGAATGTTCCCCATAGGCCTGTTTTAACTTTTCAAATGTCACACTTGCCGATTCTCCGAGCTTAACACAAAATTTAATGGCACAATGTTGCTCCAAATTCCACTGTTCCATTTTGCGTGACGCACAACCAAAAACACAACTTCACTAATAGCAGTCACAAAAATCACGTAGTTAACGGAAGGAGTTGAAACTCGCACTGAGCTATGGGAGGGTACCGATACACGTGCTCTATCAAGGACAACAGCGCAGCGTTGCCAGATCGCTTGCAGTGTTGCCAGTCTCATTACTTTTCTGCCACACCTATATATATATATATATATATACACTAATATATATATATATATATATATATATATATATATATACACATATATATATATATATACTAATAAAAGGCAAAGGACTCACTGATTCATCACTAATTCTCCAACTTTCCGTGTAAGTATAAGGCTGAAATTTGGCAGGCTCATTCCTTACAGCTTACTTATAAAAGTTAAGTAGGTTTCATTTCGAAATTCTACGCGTAACGGTCATAACTGGAACCTACTTACATACATATATACAGCCATAGCCTGCAGCTCAGAAGCCGTGTGAGGCGGAGTTACGTCCCTCATCGTTACGCCTCCCACGTAATTGAATGCCTGCCCATATAAGGCCGTCCGTCAGCAGCTATCCAATAGACACACTGCTGTGAAATATTCGCGGGTGAAGGACTGTGCTTATGCAAACGAAGATGAGATGGTCAGGGATAGACTAGTGTTTGGCACAAACTCAGTGAAAGTGCGAGAGAAACTTTTAAGTGCTAGGTCTTAGCTAACATTAAATAAAGCCGTGGACATCACAAGATCACACGACATAGCACAAGCACAGCTGAGAACCTTCGATACATGTACTCTGAGCGGTTCACGTGAACTGACGTGAACGCAGTACGTAGAGAACAAGCAAGAGCTCCAAAGAGCGCTGAACAAAAAACGCATTACACAATTGAGAAGACAGCAAAAGAATATGAAGCGAGTGACGCATACAAGAATATTCATAAGTGCTGCTACTGCGGAAACAAAGCACGGTGTAAACCTTAAGTTTAAATTAAGTTCATAGACACGCTGCCGCTGGCGTTTGTCATGCCTATGACGAATATGATATTCGCGGGATGCAAGTTTAATGAGAAGATGCAGAGTATAAACGAGACTTTTGCTCACTTTGTAACAGAGTTAAAATTGCTGTAACGGAGTTAAAATTGCTGGTGAAGGACTGTGCTTATGCAAACGAAGATGAGATGGTCAGGGATAGAATAGTGTTTGGCACAAACTCAGCAAAAGTACGAGAGAAACTTTTAAGTGCCGGGTCTGAGCTAACATTAAATTAAGCCGTGGACATCGCAAGATCGCCAAGATAGCACAAGCACAGCTGAGAACCTACAATGCATGTACTCCGAGCGGCTCACGTGAACTTACTTTGCAGGACTGGGAAAGGTAAACCCATGCATGCAGTGTGTGCAGTCACAGATAGAGAGGAAGACGAGCTGCTTATTGATGCAGTAGGAAACAAACAACCCTCTGACGCTGAACAAGCCTTTGTACACATATCAATAGGAAAGCAAGGTGTAAAGCTTAAGTTTAAATTACTTTCATAGACACGCCGCCGCTAAATATTCACAGGCAAATCCACAACTTAATACTGGGAATGCCTGTTAAACATCTTAGATTCATGAGTACCGATTTGGGTAGTGATCACTTCGATGAATGAAACCTTTTTCAAAAACGCATTACACAATTCAGAAGGCAGCAAAAGAATATGAAGCGAGTGATGCATATAAGCATATTCATAAGTGCAGCTACTGTGGAAACAAAGCACGATGTAAACCTTAAGTTTAAATTAAGTTCATAGACAGGCTGCTGCTGGCGTTTGTCATGCCTACGATGAATAAGATATTCGCGAGATACAAGTTTAATGAGAAGACGCAGGGTATAAACGGGACTTTGGATCACTTTGGAACTGAGTTAAAATTGCTGTAACGGAGTTAAAATTGCTTGTTAAGCACTGTGCTTATGGAAACGAATAGGAAAGCAAGTTGTAAAGCTTAACTTTAAATTAGTTTCATAGACACGCTGCTGCTGGCGTTTGTCATGCCTAAGACAAATACGGTATTCGTGAGATACAAGTGTAATGAGAGGACGCAGGGTATAAACGAGACTTTTCATCACTTTGTAACGGAGTTAAAATTGCAGGTGAAGGACTGTGCTTATGCAAACGAACATGAGATGGTCAGGGATAGAATAGTGTTTGGCACAAACTCAGCAAAAGTGCAAGAGAAACTTTTAAGTGGCAGGTCTGAGCTAACATTAAATAAAGCCTGGACATTGCAAGATCACAGGAGATAGCACAAGCACAGCTGAGAAACTTTGATGCATGTACTCCGAGCGGCTCACGTGAACTCTTTGCAGGAGTAGGAAAGGTAAACCCGTGCATGCAATTTGTGATGTCTCAGATAAAGAGGAAGACGAGCTGTTTATTGATGCAGTAAGAAAGGAACAACCCTCTGAATCTGAACAATTCTTTGTAGACATATCAATAGGAAAGCAAGGTGTAAAGCTTAAGTTTAAATTAAGTTCATATACATCATGCCACTAAATATTCGCAGACAAATCCACAACTTAATACCGGGAATGCCTGTTAAACATCTTAGATTCACGAGTACCGATTTGGGTAATGAACACTTCGATGAATGAAACCTGTTATCTTTACAACTGTTGACAAACACGGAATATAACTTGAACACAACACATCCTCCAAATACGAACCTGATTGAAAGAAATAATGATAATCAAATCCTTGATGACAGCAACACTCATAACAGTGGCAAAACAATTACATTGACAATCATGTTATGTTATTTTTAAAATGTTTCCTTTTCTTTTTCATAACTTCTTTAACACACTACTCCGCTGCGAAGCGTGGGTATTTTGCTAGTATATATATATATATATATTTATATATATATATATATATATATATATATATATATATATATATATATATATATCTATATCTATATATGCATGGAATTGAAGGTCTGTGATACGGTTTGCATATTTGTAGCTAGAGATCCACAAAGCTAGAAAATAAGTCTCTTATCTTAAAATAGTTTTTTATTCCTAAGCTTTCAACAACCTGCCAGGTGTCATCATCAGAGGAAAATGATTGAACATACAGGAGTCAAAAGCAATATATTGCTGGTGAAGGATGGGGATAGATGGGGGTTTTAATGGTGGATTATTAAGGTTGGGTTCGGTAGGTGTTGGTCAGTATGATTACTACGATTTAGCAACCCTCCGCTAAACCATTAGACTGCCTCCCATTCGCACGTGTGTGACAATATATATCTATATATATAAAATTCTTTTCGCATTTGAAACGGAAATTGCATATGACCATGTGAAACAGAAATTACGTATGACCACAGAATATATTATAATACAGGAACATATCACTTCATCTGTGGACGTCATTTTTATATCGTCTTTACGAATTGTTATTATTTGTGTGAGAGTTATTTTACTGATATTGAAAAGAAGTAAACAAACACGCCGATCTATCCCATAGAAGTGCGCCCCGCGTCACCCTCTCCCAGTCCTCCTTTCTGGACTCCAGCGCTGAGCCATCCGTTTTATTCATCCAAGTGACTGTTGCGGAAACTGCCACATTGTAACTTCTTTTTAATTGGCAGTACTTGACAGTAGAAGAGATGAAGAAAACGGCTTTGCATCTTTCCACTTTTTAACTGCGCAGAGCTGTAAACAATGTGAAGACGAGACCGCCTTCAGAGGCGAGGGGTGCTGACAACAAAGTGGACGCGGGGAGGCATGGAATGTCGGGCTTATCCACCGGGTCGACAGATTCACAGTTTCGGGCAGCGTCCTCTCTTCTCACACTGTTTGTGACACTTCAAGTGCCCTGTCGGCTCCTTGGACAGTGGAAATCTTTGCGAGTGAGTGTAATCGGCGCCATTGAAACGTGACTCTCTTGGTAAATTGCGGTGCATGGCTACTTACTCTCCCTTAAGGTGAGTTCGGGTCACTAAAACCTCTCAACATTCAAGGTTGCGTTTGTGATGAATTCTTTTAAGAAGATGGAGGGTTTACATCTAAGAAGATGTACCGACCTCTTCATGTGAAGTATTGGACTTGGAAATTGTTTGGACCTGCTGCCTGTTAAGCAAGGAAGGGCTGCGTCCACATTTCTCAGAATATTTTTTCTCTTAAATCACAGGAACATAGTGCAAGGTTGTCTAGCAGGTAGTTTACCCGAAACCACTGCAGTAGTACTCAATGTATCTTCTGAAAATGTTAATGTTTTATAGTTTAATAATTTATTCGCTTCTTATATGTTCTTCAGATTCTTTTATCAAGATGTTTTACTACTTAATAACTTATTTTTTAAATACTACATTTTATTTTTTTCCCTTGCACTCAGTGAGCGAAGCCTCTGGGTAATCAGCTAGTATATATATAAAATATACACACACACAGTGGAGGAAATAAGTATTTGATCCCCAGCTAAATTTGTATGTTTGCTCACGTACAAAGAAATTTTTTATGGCAATTTCATTTTAATGGAGAGAGACAAAATATCAACCAAAAATCCAGAAAAAAACACATTACATAATAGTTATAAATTGTTTTGCATATAATTGAGAGACATAGGTATTTGATCTCCTCTAACCCAGCCAGAATTCTGGCTCCCACAGATTGGCTATGTGCCCATGTGGCACACAGATTGCAATCAATCAGTCGATCATTTACAGATACTCCTGATCTCAACTCGTTATGTGTATAAAGCACACCTGTCCACAGAATCGTTTTCTTCCATTCCAACATCTCTGCTACCATGGGCAAGACCAAAGACCTGTCAAAGAACGTCAGGAACAAGACTGTAGACCTTGCACAAGTCTGGAATGGGCTACAAGACAATCAGGAAGATGCTTGGTGAGAAATTGACAAATGTTGGTGCGATTATACGGAAATGGAAGAAATATAAAATGATTATCAATCGCCCACGGTCTGGAGTTGCTTGCAAGATCTTGCCTCATGGGGTGAGGATGATCATGAGAAAGGTGAGGGATTGGCCCAAATACAACATAGGAGGAGCTTGTTGATGATCTGAAGGCAGGTGAGACCACAGTTACCAAGAACACCATTGGTAACACACTATGCTGTACAATGTCCCCCTGCTCAAGAAGGCATTTGCAAAGGCCCGGATGTTTTTCTGGATTTTTGGTTTACAATATATTCTGTCTCTCTCCATTAAAATGAAAATACCATAAAATTTAGAGACTGTTCATTTCTTTGTAAGTGAACAAGCCTACAAATTGAACAGGCAATCAAATTCTTATTTCCCACTGTATATACGCATTATTGAGGCAATATTTGTAACTTGACAGCTCCAGAATCATGAGCTTAAATTCCAGACTGGGCATGGTCTTTGTGAACTTTGGATGTTTTCCCATTTATTCACGTTGTTTTTCTACAAGTATGCAGATTTTTTCTCACATCTTAAGGAAGTGCTATATAGTTTAAGCTCAATAATAAATTTATTCATTTTGCTTTTCTATTGTATGTTGCTTGTTCTGATTGTAAGACTTGTCTGTCTTATTTTTTTTTTGTTGAATATAATGCATATTTATTAAAGGTATTAAAATCTGCTTTACATAAGGCTTCAGTTTATCCTATGTAACAACAAATTGAGGATATTACTGAATGTGGAGCAGATTACGCCATAGGGTTTCTAAAGAATGTTAAGATCATCATGGACTGCATTATGTATCTTGCTGTATGCATGCAGTGATCCCTCGCTATATCGCACTTCAACTTTTGCAGCTTCACTCCATCGCGGATTTTAAATGTAAGCATATCTAAATATATATCACGGATTTTTCGCTGGTTCGCGGATTTCGGTGGGCAATGGGTCTTTTAATTTATGGTACATGCTTCCTCAGTTTGTTTGCCCAATTGATTTCATACAAGGGACGCTATTGGCAGATAGCTTAGAAGCTACCCCATCAGAGCATGTATTACATATTAACTAAAACTCCTCAATGATATACGATATGCTTCCCGCGCGGTTCTTGATTGTTTGCTTTTCTCTGTCTCTCTCACTCTCTCTGACATTCTCTGCGCCTGACAGAGGGGGTGTGAACAGAGGGGCTGTTTGCACAGAGGCTGCTTGCCTAGAGGATATGGACGCTTCTCTAAAAAATGCCGCTTTATCGCGGTGCTTTGGCATACTTAAAAGCCCAAAAGCACGTATTGATTTTTTGATTGTTTGCTTTTCTCTCACGCTCTCTCTTTTTCTCTGACATTTTCTTCTCCTGACACGCATTCCTTTGAAGAGAAGATATGTTTGCATTCTTTTAATTGTGAGAAAGAACTGTCATCTCTGTCTTGTCATGGAGCACAGTTTAAACTTTTGACTAAAGGGTGTTATTTCATGTCTAGAGGGCTCTAATAATGTTAACAGTGTGGGAAAATTTATAAGGGCTTAAAATATATAAAAATAACCATACAAACATATGGTTTCTACTTTGCGGATTTTCATCTATTCATGTCTAAAGAAATATAACTGCTTATAATCAATAGTTCAACATCAAAATTCAAACACGATTGAATTGCATGCCAGATGAATTAGTGAATACCAAGAGTATTCAGTATAATTTTGTTTAAATTCTTTAATGATGCTTTTGTAACAACAGAATTTTCAAATCACATTGGGAAGCAGGCCAGACTGTCAGGTTTGTGACAACTGATGTTGTGTGATTTGTTACTTTTAAATACATGAGAAAGCTAAAACATACTAAATAGTAATATTTAATAGGCAAGTCAAATTAATTCTATAAATGTCAAAAACTTCTGATGATTTCATTTTTCATATCTCTCCCTCCCATTTTAGATTTGTCCTTTTTGTCAGAATTTATGTAAAACTGCTTTTGTTGTGTTATTTTTAGGGTGCCTAATGTAAGTTATCAGACTCTCTTGCTGTTTATGCCTGTGTACTAATCTAGAAATAGCCAGTGAACTGAACTGTCTTTAGTTACTGTATAACTGAAGACTGTGTCCTATTCCCTCCTGAACCATTGAAATATGTATCATATGTGCTTTCACTACGTTTATTACATTTTAGTTGCTATACTAATGAACATTACTTTCACTTGAAAAACACAATGACGGAAAGTGTTTACTGCTTCATATTCAGCAATGAAGTATGGTGTTTTGGGAGCACTGTTAGCTGCATGGGCCTGTGATTTTGGTGTTTCTGTTAGCGCATTGTTAAAGATATTTTCCTCATGGGTCAGAGCATTATGAGCTAAGCCGTAATGATTGTGCCAATGTGTAATATTTGAAACACCATGCAAGTTTGATACTCTGATTTCTCGAAATTTATCTGATTAAGTGCGGATGTGTGTAATTGTAGTGTCCCGTTAAAGGTTGGCTGCTTTCTCGTACCCACTGTACTAAATGATTCAAAAATGGTTGGATATGTAGATGGATGACTTAGTCCTTTTCAGTACATTACAGGGTGAATGTTAAACTGCTGTTTCTTTATTAGGGCAATGTATAGTACTATATTAAAATGCCATTAATCTTATTGCCCTTTCTAAAGCTCTCATTCAAATGTTGTGACACTACAACTTGAAATGAATGTAACTCACTGCTGGTTTGTCACAACATTGTGCTCTTAATGCATTCACAAGTCTTAAATTTTCTATTTCTGAATTAATTACATAACGAGATAAGTGACAATAATGAAAGTCTTTTTTTGCTTTTTTGGCCTTCCTCGGCTAAAATGGATGGATAGTGGGATGGACATGTTTCTTTTCAAATATTGTGTAATGACAGATGAAATTTAAGCAGCAGTAGACTCTTAATGAATGAAATTAAGAGAGTTGTATTATTACTCTCGCTTTCCTTTTTAGTTTTATCCCAGCGCAAATTTAATTCAAGAAAACAGTCCTTAACTCTTTTTTGTAGGTTTGTAAGGTCTGAAAAGTACTTTATAACCAGTCTTACATAAGAAAAGAGCAGTGGAAAATGAATTAGTACAGCATTAGAGTAGTTCATTTTTGCTGTTAAGTTTGTTTTTTACTTATTTAATTTAGAATATTTTAGTGAAATTCCTAATTTTGCAATTAAACTGTGCTTTTGTCTTTGGTATTCATATTGCATCACATTGTTCTTACATTTTGGCTCCTCATGCAGCTTGAAAGGAATGTGATAATTGGTGAGATATCAGCTCAAGGAAACTGAATTGCTACAAACATGTTGACTTCTTTAGCACTTCTGAAACCTTTACATTAATCACTGTGGATGGCTGTATAGTCTCTTTTGACATACAGTTTTAAGTTTAATGAGCAAACCATTAGATTGAAAAATTGAAGATGTCCTGGGTTCAGGTTCCCTTATTGAAAAAAGCAGCTGTAGATTTATTGCTTCTGTCTATATCTGCATTTTATTAAATAATAGCAGTATGGAATTAAATGTCTTTATACTGTTAAAACATAAAATCATTGCTATTGCCATATCTTATGGTGTTCAGTTTTATTGACTAGATAGATAGATAGATAGTGTGACAGACGGCCCTTTGGCACTGAATCCGGGGGAACAGCCATGGGCTGCACACTACGTCCCCCGGAACGCTTGGTGGCAGCTGTCCTGGGTTGAATCGAGACTACAATCCTGGAACACTAGAGCTCAGTCCTGTTGGGCTTCATGTCCACCGCCAGGGGGAGCTGCATGGCTTCCTGAGCCCGTGTGGGCTGTGATGCAGCCACACCTGGAAGTGCAGCCTAAAGTAGGTCAATGAGCACCTGGAACACTATATATATACTGAGTATACTTTGTACATAAAAGATATGTTGTTGTACCTTGCATAACTGAATAACCCTTATGGCACAATAACAATTCAGTACATTTATGGTCACTACAGTATTTGAATTTAATCATCTTCATGTGGGAAAAGGCTGAGTCGCATAAATAAGTACAGCCGAATAATGCAGTCAAGGAGGTAGCACATTTCCTCATGTTTGGGTACTTTTCCTCTGTGAGTAAGTTCCAAAACTGTCCATGAGCCCCATACTTCAGCTGAATGTCATCCTGTAGTGTCAAAATCTCATCCTCCACTGTAGAGGAGTTTTAGGTGAAACAGTCTTACAATTTTTGATGCAGGTGAATCACCCTCAACATCTCCCCTAAATGGATAGCACTTAAATGGATGGATGGATGGATAGATAGATAGATAGATACGTTATTAATCCCAAGGGGAAATTCACATACTCCAGCAGCAGCATACTGATAAAAAATAATATTAAATTAAAGAGTGATAAAAATGCAGGTAAAACAGACAATAACTTTGTATAATGATAACGTGTACCACCCACCCCCCCCCACGGTGGAATTGAAGAGTCACATAGTGTGGGGGAGGAACGATCTCCTCAGTCTGTCAGTGGGGCAGGACGGTGACAGCAGTCTGTCACTGAAGCTGCTCCTCTGTCTGGAGATGATACTATTCAGCAGATGCAGTGGATTCTCCATGATTGACAAGAGCCTGCACTCTGCCATGAATGTCAAACTGTACAGCTCCATGCCTACAATAGAGCCTGACTTACTCACCAGTTTGTCCAGGCATGAGGTGTCCTCCTTCTTTATGCTGCATCCCGAGTACACCACCGCATAGAAGAGGGCACTCGTTACAACCGTCTGTTAGAACATCTGCAGCATCTTATTGCAGATGTTGAAGGACGCCAGTCTTCTAAGGAAGTATAGTCGGCTCTGTCCTCTCTTGCACAGAGCATCAGTATTGGCAGTCCAGTCCAATTTATCATCCAGCTGCATTCCCAGGTATTCGTAGGTCTGTACTCTCTGCACACACTCACCTCTGATAATAACTGGGTCTCCTAAAATCTACCACCAACTCCTTGGTTTTGCTGGTGTTCAGGTGTAAGTGGTTTGAGTCGCATCATTTAACAAAGTCCTTGATTAAGTTCCTATACTCCTCCTCCTGCCCACTCCTGATGCAGCCCACGATAGCAGTGTTGTCAGCTAACTTTTGCACGTGGCAGGACTCCGAGTTGTATTGGAAGTCCGATGTATATAGGCTGAACAGGACCAGAGAATGTACAGTCCCCTGCGGTGCTCCTGTGTTGCTGACCACAATGTCATACCTGCAGTTCCCTAGACGCACATACTGAGGGCTGTCTGTAAGATAGTCCACGATCCATGCCACCAGGTATGAATCTACTCCCATCTCTGTCAGCTTGTCCCTAAGGAGCAGAGGTTGAATGGTGTTGAAGGCGCTAGAGAAGTCCAGAAACATAATTCTTACAGCACCACTGCCTGTGTCCAAGTGGGAAAGGGATCGGTTTAGCATATAGATGATGGTACCCTCCGCTCCCACCTTCTCCTGGTATGTGAACTGCAGAGGGTCAAGGGCGTGGCAGACCTATGGCCTCAGGTGGTCAAGGAGCAGCCGCTCCATGGTCTTCATCATATGTGATGTCGGAACGACAGGCCGGAAGTCATTTAGCTCACTAGGATGTGATAGCTTTGGGACTGGGGTGATGCAAGATGTTTTCCAAGGCCTCGGGACTCTCCCCAGCTCCAGAGCACAGGCCTTCAGCCATACTCCATCTGGACCCACTGCTTTGCTGGCACGAAGTCTCCTCAGTTCTCTGCTCACCTGGGCTGCTGTAATTGTGGGTGGGGATGTTTCTCCTATGCTGGTATCAGCAGAAAGATGGGTGGAGGGTGCAGTACTCCGAGATGAGAGTGGGTTTGGGTGGTCAAACCTGTTAAAGAAGTTGTTGATTTGGTTTGCTCTCTCCATGTCTCTCTCAATGGTGGCACCCCACTTCGAGCTGCAGCCAGTGATGATCTTCATCCCATCCCACACTTCCTTCATGCTGTTATTCTGCAACTTCTGCTCCAGCTTTCTCCTGTACTGTTCCTTCGCCGCCCGAACTGGACTCGGAATTCCTTATGCACATGCTTGAGCTCATGCTGATCGTGGCCTTTAAAAGCCCTTTACTTCTGGTTCAAAAGGCCCTTGATGTCACTTGTAATCCATGGCTTGTTGTTAGCATAGCAGCGTACAGTTCTTACTGGATCTACAATGTCTATACAGAAGTTAATGTAGTCATTAGTGCAGTCAACAACCTCCTCAATGTTCTCACTATATGATCCCTGCAGGATATCCCAGTCCGTAGTTCCAAAGCAGTCTCTCAGAGCCTGCTCTGCCTCAGGGGACCGCTTTCTGAATGAGTGTGTGGTTGTAAGTAGCTCCCTTACTCTTAGTTTGTAGTGAGACTGACGCCTAAACCAGGTTATGATCTGCTTTTCCAAGCGCAGGCAGCGGGGTGGCGCTGTATGCATATTTAACGTTTGCATACAGTAGATCAATAGTGCTATTGCCCTGGGTGTTACAATCCAAATACTGGGCGAAGACAGGTAATGTTTTGTCCAGCGTCACATGGTTAAAGTCTCCAGTGATTAGCACAAGCGCCTCGGGGTGCTGTGTTTGTAATTTAGCAACAGCGGAATGGATGATGTCACCCACTGTCTCCATGTCCGCCTGAGGAGGGATGTAAACAGTAACAACAATGATGTGTCCAAACTCTCTGGGCAAGTAGTAGGGACGCAGACTTATGGCCAACAGTTCGATGTCTCTGCAGCAAGTGGAGATTTTGACGTTTACATGTCCAGAGTTGCACCACCTTGTATTCACATAGAGAGTGAGTCCTCCTCCTTTCTGCTTCCCGCAGGTATTTGCATCTCTGTCCGCTCTAACTGTGCTAAACCCGGGTAGCTCAAGTAAAGCTGAGTCCTGAAACCATCTGACCAAGTCTGATAGACAATTTTCAACTGCTCTGTGTAGCGTATGCTGTCAAGTTGTGCACGCGCCTTCCATTGCGTCTCCAGCTCTGACGCAAGGTTTTGTATGTTCCCCAAATCAAGGCGCTGCAGCTTTGAGGACAGATGTTGTATTCTTCATTCGACAGCATTAACTGAGCTAATCATATTGACCATGGTTTTCTCTTGTCCTTGCAGCCGTAAATCAAGGTCATTTAACATGTTGGTCAGATTGGAAAAAAAATGACAAGTCTAGCAGCCATTGATTGTTAAGTTGTTTGTATTCTGCATGTTTAATGACAAGGAGAAACTCCTTTTTCTCTGGCCAGGTGTCTTAAAATCTCAGCAGGAATTTCTCCCTAGCCATATGCTTTAACGAAGGCCTCAATTATCATCTCTCCATCTTGGAAGGACTTATTATGCTTAATGATCGAGTGACTCGCCCGGAACAATGGTGTGTCTGCCTTTGCTTTTGAATTCGGCCGAGTGAAAAATGACGGCTGTCCGATTAACTGTGATTTTAGTTCCCTCTCCTTTCTCTTTCTCAGATAGCTTTTCGGAAGGAAGTCAATTTCATAGTTTTTATGAACAGTTCAAAAGTGCCTTTCCACGTTTTCCTTCTATGGAATATCAATGATAGATTTTCAGATCAGAAAAACACACTTCGATTGTTACGTTGTGATAGAAAAAAATCCTCTTCCAATTCCACATCCAGCCCATACCCAGACCCAAACATTTTTTTTTAAATCCTTTATTTTTTTTAATATTTTTTTTTTGAAATTTTATTAATTTTATTGCAATCATTCAATACAAATCAATCAATTTTTACAAAAAGTAGGATTGAGAACAAGTCGACCCCCACCCCTGAGAGAGAGAGAGAGCATGGCCAACGGAGTAAAACTTAAGGCTTGTAAACATACCTAAATTGATTGAGTTTGATTCATTAGAGATGAATAGAGAAGAAAAAGAAATACAGAAATAATTGCTTCCTCTGTGCTTTAAGAGCTTATTTTAAAATATTACTGATTAGATCCTGCCATGTTTTGAAAAAAATCTGTACAGATCCTCTAACTGAGTATTTGATTTTTTCCTATTTCAAATAGTATAAAACATCGGTTTCCCACTGACTTAAAAGAGGAGAGTTAGGATTCTTCCAGTTTAGCAAAATAAGTCTGTGTGCCAAGAGTGTAGTGCATGCAATCAAAGTTTGTTCGTCCTTCTCCACTTTAAACCCATCTGGAAGAACCCCATAAACAGCTGTTAATAGGTTAGGAGGGATTGTGACACCAAGGCCGTCTGAAAGGTAATTCAAAATTTTGGTCCAGAATGATGTTAATTTGGTGCAGGCCCAAAACATGTGACCCAGTGAGGCTGGGACTTGATTGCAACATTCGCAGGTTAGATCTTGACCTGGAAACATTTTGGAGAGTTTTAGGCGAGACAGATGTGCTCGATATATAATTTTGAGTTGAATAATTGTATGCTTTGCACATATGGATCTCGAGTGAATTCTCTGCGTTGCTATTTTCCACTCCTTTTCTGATATATTAATTGAGAGATCTTTTTCCCAGTGTCCTCTTGGATCTTTGAAAACGAGGAACTGTAAAGTAATTTTATATATTGTAGAGATGTTGTTTGAGTCCTTGAAATTGAGCAATAGTTTTTCCAGCATGAACGAGGGTGCAAGATGAGGAAAATCAGGCAAGATTCTGTTTAACAAAGTTCCTAATTTGAAGATAGTAAATGAAATGTGTAGCTGGAATGTTAAATTTGGAATGTAATTGTTCATAGGATGCAAAGATGTTGTCTATATAAAGATCTCTAAGCAAGTTAATCCCAATTTTTTTCCAGATATTAAAAACTGCATATGTTTGCGAAGGTTGAAAGAAGTGATTCTTTTGCAGACATGTCGCAGATAAAAGCTTCTCCATCTTAAAATGCTTTCTACATTGGTTCCATATTCTGAGTGAGTGAAGTGCAATTGGGTTATTAGTATATTGCCAATAACTTGCATTTATTGGGGCACAGAGCAGGGAATATAAAGAAGTACTGCAGGATTTTAGTTCTATTGCAGACCAGGCCTGTGTATGTTCATCTATTTGTGTCCAGGTTTTTATAGCTTGTATGTTTGCTGCCCAGTTCTGCCTTTTGTCTTTGCAGGGTCGCTCTTTGGATACGTGGATGTTTTGAGTTCCAAATAAATGAGGTTATTGTTGAATCTAATTGCTTAAAAATGGATTTATTGATGCATATTGGAATATTTGAAATAAAAAAGGAGCTTAGGAAGAATATTCATCTTAACAGTGTTAATTCTTCCAACTAGAGTGAGATGAAGGGTTGACCATCTATGCAAGTCTTGCTTAATTTTATCCATGCAGACTTTTATCAACTTTTGTTGATAAAGTGCTTTATGTTTACTTGTGATGTTTACCCCTGGGTATTTAAACTGTTCTGCAATAATAAAAGGTAGGGTGTCTATTCTAATATTATATGCTTGAGAATTCACTGGAAAGAGTACACTTTTATTAAGATTAATTCTGAGACCAGAGATCTTTTGAAATTCTGTGAGTGCTGTTAAGACTTTAGGGCACAGAATTTTGTGCGTCTGATATATACAGTACCATATCATCTGCATATAGAGAAATTTTTTGTTCCAGTCCTTCTCTGATAATCCCCTTTATCTGATCAGCATTTCGACAGTGTATTGCCAGTTGTTAAATGGCGATTGCAAACAGCAGCGGTGACAAGGGGCATCCTTGTCTGGTACCACGTTCTAGTTTAAAGTAGTCTGAACAAATGTTGTTGATGCAAATTGAAACTTCTGGATTTATATACAGTAGTTTGATCCATGCACAAATGTTCGGGCCAAACCCAAATTTCTCCAATGTAGTAAAAAGGTATTTCCATTCAATAATGTCAAATGCTTTTTCTGCATCCAATGATAATATTTCATGGGTGTTTGACTTAGTTGGTGAGTATATTACATTAAACAGGTGTCGAAGATTTGAAGATAAGTGTCGACCCTTGATAAATCCAGTTTGATCTTGTGATATTACCGAAGGGAGCACTTTCTCCATCCTTCTAGCTATGATGCACATTGTAATAAGTCCTTATTTTGTTTAGGAAAAATGGTGATTAATGCTTGGCGAAAAGTTTGATTGTCTGTGGCTTCTGTAAATGTTGCTAATAGGAGGGGAGCTAGCTGAGCAGAGATTTTCTTATAAAATTCTGCAGGGTAGACGTCAGGGCCTACTGCTTTCCAGCCTTGAAGTGACTTTATAGGATCTAGTAATTCTGATAATGCCAGAGGTTTATCGAGTTCCTCCGCACTTAAAGTGTCTATTTGTGGTATCTGTAATGTATCCAAAAATGCATTAGATTGTGGGTTGTTTTTTTTTAAATCAGTAGAATATAAGGATTTATAGTAGTCTCTAAATGTGTGCATTATATTTTTGTGGTCGATGATTTTGTCTCTGTTCGTGTTGGTGATTAATGGGATTGCGTTGCGGACTTCTTGCTTGTGAATTTGTTGAGCTTAAAGCTTTTTAGCTTTCTCTATGTGTTCATAGTAATGATGTCTGGATTTATAAATTAGTTGTTCAGTTTCTTTAATTGTCAAGAGGTTAAGTTCTGAATGCAGAGCCTGCCTTTTCCTATGTAGAGCCTCGCTTGGAAGCCTGGCATGTTCTTCATCTATTCTAGTAATTTCGCTTTTTAGCTCTGCTGCTTTCTTGGTTTCTAATTTATTTCTTTGGGAAAGTTATGAGATAATCTGTCCTCTTAAGAAGGCTTTAAGAGTATCCCTGCAGAAATCTCTGAGGATGTATTTGTCTATAGGAAGAAACTGATTTGTTTGGATATAAATTCTGTACAATTCTCGTCTGCTAATAGAAGCAGGTTGAGACGCCATCTGCGAGGTGAGTGTGTGGGCATAGTGACTTTAGCTCCAAGATCAGAGGTGCATGGTCAGAAATAACAATAGCATGTATTTGCAAGATTTAATCATAGGCAAGAAATTATTATCTATAAAGAAATAATCAATTCTTGAGTAGCAATGATGTACTGGTGAGTAGAAAGAATATGTTCTTGAGTTTGGGTTTAAAAACCTCCAGGGGTCTGATAAGTTGTGATCAGTTATAAACTTTGTAATTATCTTTGCAGTGTCAGATGTCGTCCCCCCTGTGATAGAAGTCCAAATTTAAAAGTGGATTGAAAACACAATTAAAGTCCCTAGCCATTATAATTTTATGAGTGTTCAGATTGGGAATGGATGCAAATAAATTTTGTATAAATTCCTTATCATCAACATTAGGTGCATAAACATTTATCAAAATCATTTTACAGTTAGATAAGTTACTCATGACCATCACATAACTCCCTTCAGGATCCAGTACTACATCTGATACTCCAAATGAGACTGTTCTATGTATGAGAATTCCACACCTCTAGTTTTTTTTTAAAGCTAGAATGGAACATTTGGCCAGTCCAGTCCTTTTGCAGCCGGAACTGATCCTTGCTTAGTAAGTGGGTCTCCTGTAAAAATACTATTTTTAGTGTTTAAACTTTTTAGGTTAGAGAGTGCTTTCTTTCTCTTTAATTCGTGATTCAGGCCTTTAACATTCCAGCTCACAAAGTTAACTGTCCCATCATGGAGACATTGATTCTGAATTTTTGATGTCATTTTATAGTCTTAACTGGAAGTGAGACAGCTTTAACCTTAATTTCCTATTTCCCCAAGAGTTATTGCCATGCAGCCTATTGTTACATTGGTAGTTATAATTATAAAGATTAAAAGGATAGATTAGAAATAGATATAGCCTGCTCTCTTTCTCTCCCCCCCTTATCCCCCCACCCTCCCATTTTGCCTCCCCACGTAAGGCTGGACCCCACTTCACGCAGTCCCAGTCCTCTGACATACCCAGAGACAGAGCACGTCCAAAGCAAAAGAAGCCCCCGCAGCGCTTTTAGGATTAAAAAATAGAGATATCTATTGCCAATATAATCTAAATACTATATGCCTAAAATACAGTATAATCATTAACAAACTATGAACTTAAAATGTATATAATCTTCAGCAAATACATATGCGTTTCTCAAAGTCTTTATTATCATGCTGCCGCTCCTGATGCAGCTTCTCATTTAGCTTCTCATTTGCTTTTTCCCTTGCCTTCCCATTTGCCTTCTCACTATTCTTTACCTCTTGCTTGAGCTCAGCGATCATCACCTTCAGTTCAGACAGATAATTTCAGCTTTCGTGCGCCGTAGGTGAGTCGGTGGGCTCTATTGCAGCCGGTGTTCCCGGCTCGTGTGGAGTAGTTGAAAGCATGGACTGCAAGGCCTTTTACAGTTTCAGATGATCGGCGAGCTATTGTGACCTGCGTCACTCGCACTCGTATATTCTTTTCCCATTTCGCTCTTAGCCGGAGACTCCCGAGGAGTGTGGGGTTTCGCCCATCTGATCCAGGTCAGTCTCTGAAAGGCTGTATCTTGAGCTTGAACTTGGACTTGCCGATCTGAGCTTGGATGTAGCTTTAATTTTCATTTCTTTCGTTTCTTTCTGAACCCCTTTCTTGTTGGCCATGTTTATATATGCTTGCATATACTGTAGTAGTGCCCTCAGGTTGGATAAATACAGGATATCTCAGGATAATAAGAAGATAATATGAAAAATAACATCGCTTCTAGCGGAGCTTTGCTTCAGGCGTCCATCTCTCGCAACGGACGAGACCAAATCCCTTCTTTATCGATATAAATTGGAAGGCTATCTAGATCACTTAGATAGCCGGAGTTTAGCAGTAGCTTGCACGTTTGATAATGCTTGCGGGGATGACCAATGTGTTAGAAGAAAAGAGATCTCAGACTGTATGTCAGTCAGTGCAACGCAATCTACATGCACTACCTTTCTGGTCGATCGCGATCGACGAATTGGGCACCCCTGCCGTAGAGGCTTTTGGGACTTCCCGATATGCAAAAAGGATGAGGGGGATGAGCTGATTCCAGTTCCTCCTATCCTCATTGACCACCTCATGTAGCATCTGTTTGAGGGTCTGGTTAAACCTGTCTAATAGACCATAGGTTTGAGGATGATATACGAATGTCTTTAAATGCTCTACCTTAAGTAACTTGGCCATTTCCTTCAATGTCTCCGAGGTAAAGGGCATCCTTTGGTCCATTAGGATTTAGGGGTGCCGACTCATGGAAAGACCGCTACCAACTCCCGTGCGATAGCTTTAAATGTAGTTGGGCATTTTGCCATTTGCCAGGACGGCTGTATTTTTTTTAAATCTAAGGGAGTCATCATTCCATTGCTCCTTTTTAAAAGATCCCGGAGTCTGCCTAAATTGAAAGTGCAGTTCTATGATAGGATCAGAGTCAGCCTCCAGGGATCTGGTTTCACCCTGGGCGGTTGCGGCAGCTGAGGATGCTGTTTGACCATGCAATGTCCCTGGGATCATCACCTCACTGTGGGAGGCTGACCTTCCTCTTTCGTCTGGCAGTGTGCATGTCTTGGAGGCAGCTCTGGATGTGATCTCGGCATCCATTACTAGGCCCATGGTTGGTTGAGGAGTGGTTATTGTTATACTGCTTTTATTGTCTGACCAATCTCGGCCCAGTATCACCGGGAACGTAGGGTTTTTTTATGACTGCTAACGTCAGTTTTCTTAGTCCCCTCATAGCTAATGTAACAGGAGGCGGACATATACTGACGGACATCCCCATATACACAGGTAAGACTGGCCTTTAATTTGAGCCACTGTCACGGTCACAAAAAGCAGCGAGTAACAATGGAAATGTTACTGCTGGAATCCATAAGGGCTGCTTCCTTTTGCCCATTTACTAATACTACTTGCTGGGTCTCCCCACACCCCCCCTTGCTGCTGTGAAGAAGCCATCACTGCGTATCAAGAGTTCCTGGAGTTTTTGCTGTGGACGGTGATGATGGAGCCCAGGTTTAGGGATGCAGGTACGTAGGAGTTCTCATAGGTACTGTTCTGTCTCCCCTGAGTGGGTTTCTACCTGTAGCCCTTTGATGATCCCTATTAACACTAGAATCCCTGAAGCCTACAAAAAAATTGTAATCCCAGGCTACCTTAAATTCCTTCATACCTCTTTATCAGCGTCTTTGTTTTGCCAGTGTGTCAAGCAGCAAACAGCCTGCTATCAAACCCGACCCCACCAATGCAGCTGAAGTACTCCCAGCTCAAGTCTGCTTATCTGGGCGTGCGGTGCCTTGAATTGTATAGGGTACAGTAAATAATATCTCATTATTTGGAATACATACATTTCATGTATACATATGTAAAGGCGCACTTGTTTTGTTATAACTTTTGTGAAAGTATTTATTTGGACTTCAATCTTTACATATTCATTTTTTCTATAACATGAAAAAAATTATGCTTTAGTTATGTGTTCATCATTTCCTACCTTGCATTTCCTATCATCATACATTTACCCAGATTGTTGTAGACACGAACACACGAAATGTATATATTCCAAATAACGATATATTATACAGTTCAAGGCACCTCACACCCAGATAAAGAGACTTGAGCTTTGAGAACTTCAGCTGCATGGGTGGGAGGAATTGGATAGCAGACTGTTTATAGCTTGTGCTGATTGACACATTTGCAAAACAAAGACGCTGATGGAGAGGTGCGCAGGAATTTAAGGTGGCCCGGGATAACGACTTTTTTCATAGTCTTCAGGGATTCTAGTGTTAAAGTGATCATGTTGTTAACCGGTCATCCCCAGGCCAGCTGGGCAAGATCTTCGGGTAGCAGATTGAGCAATATTGCATACACAATTTCCTCAACCACCTGTTTGGCATTGTTCCTCTCTGGCCGTAGCCAGCACCTGATTTTTGCCCACAGACAAATGCCTGGTGTGACGTCGGTGAATTTGTGTTAAACTCCCATTGAAATATTTTCCTCGCCTATCAGAGGGCTCTGTCTTTGTGGGGTTTGGCTGGATGGTTCTCTTTTCCGGGAGGCTGTAATAAATCCCCATTATGTCCCCTTCTGGGCCTGGCTCTGTACTCTTGCCCCCCCTTCCCACACTCCCAGTGGACTGGGTTGGAACTCACCCTGAGTTCCCCTTACCTACAGTAACAGCCTCTAACCCAGCAACTCAGGAACACTACTCTCCCACCTGGACCTTTAAAGGTTGGAGTTGATGGTTGTTGGATGTCAAGGATTCTCTCAGGTTTTGCTCCTGGTTCCTTGAGTAGGCAATCATCCTGTCCACTACGCCAATGTGAAAGAATATGTCTTGAGACAAGAAAAAGGTTTGGGGCAGCCACCCGTATACTTGGAACAAGGCTGCAAAATAAGTAGATCGAAGAAAGGTTGTTTATAGATTTGAGTCCAAAACAGAACTGACTAACTGAAGGAATATGGCGATTTTTGAAGCCATTCAGGGGAAGTGATGTCATCTGGCCTGGAACCCAAAGTGATGTCATTGGGCCCAGATCCAGACATTAATGTTGTCGGGGCCCAGAACCAGAAGTGGCATCATTGAGTCCTGAATCAGAAATGGCACCTCAGAGGAAATTACAGGATTATAGCATTAGACATAAAAGACAAATAATCACATGACAAGAGTATAATAATATTAAGTATGCTAAAAAGGTAGAAATACACATGTAACATTAATTACCTAAAAATAGATTAACAAAGTGTAGGTATTTACCAAATGTAAAATGACTGGAATTGAATTTATTTATAAGTTACATTTTCACAATACAGGATATCAGTCTTTGGCACACAATATTGCACAGTGCGTCACTGTCTGTTAAGATGATTGCTAGACCAGCTGAGCATCATTCAGCAGACAGAGAACAATACCTCCTCGTTTGAGGGGTGACTTATTATAGAGCCTGACGGTTGAGAGTAGAAATGACATTACATAATGCTTCTTTGAACAGTGCAATTATCTTAGTCTGTTACTAAATGCGCTCGTCTGTTTAGTCAAAACCTCATACAGGGGGTGAGAGTTATTGTCCAGGATAGTAAACAGCTTCCTGCGTGACCTCTGTTCTACCGCTCTCTTCAGAGAGCCCAGATTGACTCCCAAGATTGAACTAGCCTTTTTTAATTAGCCTGTTTAGTCTGTTGTCATCAGCTGCAATAATGCAATTTCCCCAGCACACTACCACATAGAAAAATACACTGGCTACTACAGACTGGTAGAAAATATGTAAGAGTAGCCTCCATATACCAAATGTCCTCAGCCACCTCAGGAAATAGAAGTAGCACTAACCCATCTTGTATACTGCCTCTGCATTTGTACTCCATTCAAGCTTGTTGTTCAGAAGCACCACAAGGTAAATGTATATCCTCACCACATCCACATCTTCGTCTCACACTGGTGGTTCAATTTGCAATATTCAACAGATTGCCTCACAAATGTCCATTATTGATCATTTTTTTCTTCTTTAAAATGTGAGGACAATTCAATTATTTTTGTTCACCAAAACTAAATGAGTTCTTTTTAGATTGATATCTTTCACAAATTAAAAAGTATGTCCTTTAAAAGAATTTTTTGTCCCAAAAACACTCTAAAAATACTTTGCAGTAGACTGGAGTTTATTTTAGGATATTCTCTGACATGCAGTATGCTTGTCATAATGATCTCTGCAAACCACAGTGCCCTCTTGTGGCAACCATGGACTACAATTCCTGGCATTCAACTGCTTGTTCCGGAATAGGCATTGGTACTGAAGGCTGCTGCCATCTAGCATCTGGATGGAATGAACAACTCCCAGGGGCAGTTCTTCGCTCTCCTCGCCTTTCTTCCTGGCCAGGGAAGGTCCTAGAAATATATCTGGTTGGGATGTGCCTGGGTTTTCTCTCCTGCTTGGGATGTCCATCCATCCACCCAAAAAGTTCCTTTCAGGTCTGGCACCTTTCTCTCCCTAGGCCAGGACAACTGTCTGTCCTCTAGGAGGCTTCTATCCGGGTCAGGAACCATCCCCTCTCCTGTTTGGGATGCCTGTCCATTCCATTCAGCACTTACTCTGTGTGTGTGTGTGTGTATATGTATATATATATATATATATCCAATCCACTATATCCTAACTACAGGTTAATGGGGGGTCTGCTGGAGCCAATCCCAGCCAACACAGAGTGCAAGGCAGGAAACACCGCAGGGCACACACACACACCCACACACCAAGCACACACACTAGGGACAACTTTAGAATCGCCAATGCACCTAACATGCATGTCTTTGGACTGTGGGAAGAAACTGGAGTACCAGGAGGAAACACACGGAGACACTGGGAGAACATGCAAACTCAACGCAGGGAGGATCCGGGAAACAAACCTTGGTCTCCTAACTGCGAGTCGGCAGCACTACCCGCTGTGCCGCCCGTGTGTGTGTGTGTGTGTGTGTATGTATATATATATATATATAAATATATATATATATATTTATATATATATATACATACACACACACACACACACTATATATAGATATAGATATAGATATATATAGATATAGATATAGATATATAGATATAGATATATATATATATATAGATATATATATATAGAGATATATATATATATATATATATACTGCTCAAAAGAATTAATTTTTTGAGCAGTTTATTTATATATATATATATATATATATATATATATATATATATATATATATATATACATACTGCTCAAAAGATTAAAGGAACACTTTTTAATCAGAGTATAGCATAAAGTCAATGAAACTTATGGGATATTAATCTGGTCAGTTAAGTAGCAGAGGGGGTTGTTAATCAGTTTCAGCTGCTGTGGTGTTAATGAAATTAACAACAGATGCACTAGAGGGGCAACAATGAGATGGCCCCCAAAACAGGAATGGTTTAACAGGTGGAGGCCACTGACATTTTTCCCTCCTCATCTTTTCTGACTGTTTCTTCACTAGTTTTGCATTTGGCTACAGTCAGTGTCACTACTGGTAGCATGAGGCGATACCTGGACCCTACAGAGGTTGCACAGGTAGTCCAACTTCTCCAGGATGGCACATCAATACGTGTCATTGCCAGGTTTGCTGTGTCTCCCTGCACAGTCTCAGGGGCATGGAGGAGATTCTAGGAGACAAGCAGTTACTCTAGGAGAGCTGGAGAGGGCCATAGAAGGTCCATAACCCATCAGCAGGACCAGTATCTGCTCCGTTGGGCAAGGAGAAACAGGATGAGCACTGCCAGAGCCATACAAAATGACCTCCAGCAGGCCACTGGTGTGAATGTCTCTGACCAAACAACCAGAAAGACTTCATGAGGGTGACCCAAGGGCCCCATGTCCTCTAATGGGCCCTGAGCTCACTGCCCAGCAGCATGCAGCTCGATTGGCATTCGCCATAGAATACCAGAATTGGCAGATGCACCACTGGTGCCCTGTGCTTTTTACAGATGAGAGCAGGTTCACCCTGAGCACATGACAGAAGTGAAAGGGTCTGGAGAAGCCATGGAGAACATTATGCTGCCTGTAACATCATTCAGCATGAGTAGTTTGGTGGTAGGTTAATGATTGTCTGGGGAAGCATATCCATGGAGGGTCACACAGACCGCTACAGGCGTGACAAAGGCACCTTGGCTGCCATTAGGTATCAGAATGAAATCCTTGGACCCATTGTCAGACCCTATGCTGGTACAGTGGCTCCTGGTGCACGACAATTCCTGGCCTCATGTGGTGAGAGTATGCAGGCAGTTCCTGGAGGATGAAGGAATTGATACCATTGACTGGCCACCACACTTTCCTGACCTAAATCCAATAGAACACCTCTGGGACATTATGTTTTGGTCCATCCAATGCCACCAGGTTGCACCTCAGACTGTCCAGGAGCTCAGTGATGCCCTGGTCCAGATCTGGGAGGAGATCCCCACAACACCATCTGTCATCTCATTAGAAGCATGCACCGATGTTGTCAGGCATGTATACAAGAACACAGGGGCCATACAAAGTGCTGCGTACAATTTTGAGTTGCTGCAATTAAATTTTGGCAAAATGGACTAGCCTGCCACATAATTTTTTCACTCTGATTTCTGGGGCGTCTTTGAATTCAGGGCTCTGTAGGTTGATCATTTTCATTTCCATTAAACGATGTGGCATCCTTTCGTTCCTAACACATTACCCAGTCTATATCAGTATAGATATCCAGGAGGATTTCTTTTTCCCATTGAGATCTGATGTGTTTTCAAAGTGTTCCTTTAATTTTTTTGAGCAGTTTATTTATATATATATATATATATATATATATATATATATATATATATATATATACAGTGGTGTGAAAAACTATTTGCCCCTTCCTGATTTCTTATTCTTTTGCATGTTTGTCACACAAAATGTTTCTGATCATCAAACACATTTAACTATTAGTCAAATATAACACAAGTAAACACAAAATGCAGTTTTAAATGATGGTTTTATTATTTAGGGAGAAAAAATCCAAACCTACATGGCCCTGTGTGAAAAAGTAATTGCCCCCTGAACCTAATAACTGGTTGGGCCACCCTTAGCAGCAATAACTGCAATCAAGCTTTGCGATAACTTGCAATGAGTCTTTTACAGCTCTGGAGGAATTTTGGCCCACTCATCTTTGCAGAATTGTTGTAATTCAGCTTTATTTGAGGGTTTTCTAGCATGAAC